>NW_025239094.1:0-4007 GCF_018294505.1 Triticum aestivum
CAACATTGGCTTTTCGAGGATGATAATGCAGACTCATGTCATAATCCTTGATAAGTTCCAACCATCTCCTTTGCCTGAGATTCAACTCCTTCTGCGTGAAGATATACTTCAAACTCTTGTGATCCATGTAAACATCACATCGATTCCCAATAAGATAGTGTCTCCATGTCTTGAGTGCATGCACTAAGGCTGCCAACTCCAAATCATGCGTGGCATAGTTCAACTCATGAGGTCGAAGCTATCGTGAAGCATAAGCTACAACCTTTCCCTCTTGCATAAGAACACCTCCAAGTCCCTGACGTGAAGCATCACAATACACCTGAAAGTCCTTGTGTATGTTAGGCAGGATTAGCACTGGGGCTGTAACCAAACGCTTCTTCAACTCTTCAAAGCTGGCTTCACACTCCTTGGTCCAAACTAACTTGGTGTCCTTCTTCAACAACGCTGTCATGGGCCTTGCAATCTTGGAGAAATTCTCAATAAATCTCTGGTCATATCCTGCAAGTCCAAGGAAACTGCGAATCTCGCCAACTGTGGTGGGTGCATTCCATTCTGTGACTGACGCTACCTTGGTAGGGTCCACTGCAATCCCTTCACCTGACACTACATGTCCAAGGAATCTGACTTTCTTGAGCCAAAACTCACACTTGCTGAACTTGGCATAAAGTTGATGTTCCTTGAGCTTCTCCAAAACTAAGCACATATGTTCAGCGTGTTCCTCCTCATTCTTGGAGTAAACGAATATGTCATGAATGAATACCACAAAAAACTTAGCCAAGAACTCCATGAACACCTTGTTCATCATGCTCATAAAATAAGCAGGGGCATTAGTCAAACTAAGAGACATGACTGTATACTCATAAAGCCCATACCTTGTGGTAAAATCTGTCTTGGGTATATCCTTCTCACGAATCTTCAACTGGTGATAACCCGATCGAAGATCGGTCTTGGAGAAAACACTAGCTCCTTCTAGCTGGTCAAACAAGTCATTGATCATAGGCAGGGGATACTTGTCCTTGATGGTCACCTCATTCAAAGAGCGGTAATCCACACACATCCTCAAGGTTCCTCCTTCTCCACTAAGAGTACTGGGGCTCCCCAACGTGATGAACTCGGGCGAATATACCCTTTCTCTAGAAACTCCTTAATTTGTTTCTTGACTTCCTCCAAATCATTAGCGGGCATATGATACGGCCTCTTGGAGATAGGTCCTATGCCTGGCAGCAACTCAATCGAAAAATCAATCTCCCGACCTGGCGACATACCCGGTAACTCCTCCGGAAATACATCAGGATAATCCTTCACCACTGGTACTTCTTCCTGGACAACTCCCGCAAGAGAGTTCACCCGAGTCCTCTTAGGCTTAAGCCTGCATACATACTTGATCCTCTTATTCTCTGGGGTGGTGAGAAAATCGATCTACTAGCACAATCAATGTTTCCCTCATACTTGGACATCCAATCCATCCCTAGGATTGCATCCAACCCTTGTGACTCTAATATGATCATATCTGTGGGAAAAACATGTCCCCATATGTTCAAAGGCAATTGGAAACACCCCTGACTAGCCATAGACTCGGCTCCTGGGGAACTCACTAGAATGGGTGACTTAAGAGCTATGGTAGGTAACTTATGTTTATCCACAAATCCCCTTGATATGAGTGAATGTGATGCACCAGTGTCAAAAAGAATGAGTGCTGGAAATGAATTAACCAAGAACTTACCAACAGTGTGTCAGGCTGCTCATAGACCTCTTCCACATTGACATGATTCACATGCCCCTTAGTGAAGGATTGGGCTTCTTGCCTCCAGAATTCCCATTGCCATTTCCATTTCCATTCTACGCCTCAGGACACTCGTTGGAGTAGTGACTTGTCTTCTTGCACTTAAAGTAGGTGATGTGACTCAGATCCTTCTTCATCGGTGTAGAAGAGTTGAAATGTTGTTGATTGCCATTCCCCCCATTGACATTGCCATGCTTGTGACCATGGTGGTTGTGTCCATTTCCTCCATGCGGAATGTGACCATCATGGTTATGATGATTCCCTCCAAACTTGCTAGTGCCTAATCCAGAAGTTCCTGAGTACGGGTTGTAGTGGGGTTTCTTTTGAACTCCAGAGTTATACTTCCCATGACCATACTTCCTCTTACGATTCTCCATCTGCGGGTGCTTGCCTTCAAGAATGGTAGCCTTATCAACCAGCTCCTGATAGTTTGCAAAGGTCGCCACAGTCAATTGAACTCCCAACTCATCGTTCAGTCCCTCCAGAAACTTCTCCTGCTAGGCTGCATCAGTGGCCACGTCCTCTAGGGCATAACGGGCCAACCTAGTTAACTCATCAACATACTGAGATACCGTGCGACCTCCCTGGCGCAAGCTGCGAAATTCCTTCTTCTTCAGACTCATGGCTCCAGCAGAGACATGAGCAGTGCAGACCGCCTGTTGGAACTGAGTCCAGGTCACACTCTCCATGGGGTATGTGGCGGTGTAGTTCTCCCACCAAGCAGCTGTCAGTCCATCCAGCTGGTAGGCGGCAAACCTCACTTTCTCAGCATCATTGCAACCTGTTGTAGCCAGCTCCCTTCCTATCTTGTGAAGCCAGTCATCTGCGACGATCGGCTCCGTGCTGCTGGAGAACTCGGGTGGGTTCAGCCTCAGAAAACGGGTAAGACTGTCAACTGGGGGTGGCGGTGGTGGGTTGTTGTTGTTTTTGTGGTTCTGGTTCTAGTTCTGAATGAGCATCTGCATAACTGCTGGATCATTTGGATGAGCTCCAGCGGAAAGTTGAATCTGGGGTCACGTCTTGGAGGCATCTGATGGGTTTAGAGTGGATGAGGAATTATAATAGAATAAAGCGTAGTGAGTAAAATCACACTACCCATATGCACATGATAGCAATAAAACTTCAAATCACTCCAATTCAATTTCAAACAAAGAGGTTCACACGAATAATCAAACCTAAGGTAAGCCATCTCACATGATTTGACAAGGTCTTACAAATGAAATAAAACTAATTGGATAACAAAATCGAATTCCTAACTCTCATGGTGGTATAAAATCTAACTCTCATCAGATGAGGACCAGTCAACCATGTCGACATTGGGTGTCCCTGCATCACTCTCTGTGTCGTCATCTCCGAGCTCATCATTCTGGTCCCTGTCTAGGCTGACATAGGCACCGTACGAGTGATCCTCCTGGATGTTTTCTCCCTCATCCAGCTTCTCCTCGGCCTCCTCAAGCTCAAGCTTCAGGTCATCAATCTTCTCATGCAGTGCGTCCAGCTCTCCCTCGTGATCGATGCGAGCGTCCTAGAGCTCCGCCTTGCGGGTCATGATGTTCTTGATGATGATCATGTTGTCGGACAACTCTAGCTCCATCATGCGAATGTGCTCCTCCATGTCCTAGATATAGGATGCTATCGTCTCGTCCTCCAGGGTATGCACCACGTCTCCATTTGTGTCGCGGCGTCCGTACATCACGAAGGTGGTCTTATTGAGGTCCTCATCATACTCCTCCCGAATGCGTCCGAGAGCAATGTGAGCAGCGATGCCCCTGCCCAAGCCCCATGCATGTTGCAATATCCAGATGAAAGTCAATGGGCTTGGTATGGTTTTCGAGGATGCATCCGGGGATATGGGCATCGATCCTCCAACATGTCTCCTTGGGCGGGGTGGCTATGAAGGTTCTAGTGAATGTGGGAAGCCCAATCGTCAGGTGCTTCACGATCTTCACCAGCTACCGTCCAAACACTACAAAAAAAAGACACATCCGTGACATTTTTGGCCGAACGAAAAAAAATTATGTCATACATATGACACTTCTATGACAATAATTGTGACAAAACCCGGTATCATCATAGATGTGGTGGGCTCCTACTTCTATGACAAAAAATCATGACAGAAAATGGGCTTTTCGTCCTGGGCGGGCCGGAGACGTAGTTGCATGACATTCTTTGGGCCGTCCATGACAGAAAAAACCGTGGAAGAAGCGAGGGGGAGGAAAATTTC
>NW_025239095.1:0-1284 GCF_018294505.1 Triticum aestivum
TCCTACATGGCCTCTCACCGCTACCTTTACCAAATCGTGTTCACACACTTCACTCTCAGCATCAGAACATATCGTAACACTCCAATTCATTCCCAATGAACCAGACCTGACACAACTCTAAGCAATAGCAGGCATAGCATGGTAGGAACACAACATGGCTCAATCAACTCCTACACATGCTAGTGGGTTTCAACTATTTACTGTGGCAATGACAGGTCATGCAGAGGAATGGGTTCAACTACCGCAGCACAAAGTAGCAGATGAATCGTTGTTGTCCTAATGCAATAACTGAGAGCAGGAGCGAGAGAGTAGGGTTTTATCGAAATGAACAAGGGGGTTTGCTTGCCTGGTAGATCAACAAGGAAGGCACTGCTTCATAGACAGGCACTCGGGAACAGACTCCGGAGCAGGACCTATCGAGAAGGAACAGTGTCGGCAATCAATACACAAACATATGCAACAATATGATGCATGAACATGGCATGAGGATGTGAGGTTGTTTGAGCTAATGCAACAAGTATCCATTTGGTTGAAATCCATTTGAACCAAAGGTTCGAATGCATCTCCAAGATAAGCTCCTATATATGCCATAATGTGTTTTCTCATATTCAGCATGTATAAGTTGGTTTGTCATGCATGAAACTAGTACAGATGGAAAGATTGCATTTTTCTGATAATTTTTCATATATAAATCATTTCAATCTGAGCTACGGTTGAATTTCTATGAATTTTTGAAGTTTAAACCAATTTCTGGAATTTCCTGATTTAATTTAAATCCAGAAATCATATTATTGCGCCAGCATGACGTCAGCATGACGTCAGCAGTCAACTGCGGCTGACTGGGGTCAAACCTGACGTGTGGGGTCTACACGTCAGTGACAGGGGGGTTTAACAGAGGTTAGTTTAATCCTAATTAAAAGTTAGTGGCGCTGGGGCCCACTGTCAGTGTCAGGTTAAATAACAGAGGTTAATTAAATTTAAACTAATCCTAACTAGAATTAGCAGGGACGGGCCCCACTAGTCATTGAGCCATGGGAGGTCAAACCCCCTGGTCAACTGGGGCTAACACGCCGGCGTTTAGCCGCCGGCGGCAGCAAACGCGGCGGAGGGCGCGGAATTGCCACTCTGGCGCCCAATCGAGCAGCGGAGGGCACGCGCGGGAAGCGGGAGCTCGCGCGCATCCATTGGTGCCCTTCGTTTCACCGGAGACGGACTAAATCGACGGCGGCGACCACTTGGGCGGCGGCCGGAGTTCGGGCGCGAGCGGGATCGGGCTGCGGGGCA
>NW_025239095.1:3008-4007 GCF_018294505.1 Triticum aestivum
TCTGGCGTAGGTCCTGATACATCTTAGTGCTACCGGGATGAATCGTGAGAGGAGATTCATGCGCCTCCTTGAGAATCAATTGTCGAAGATGTTGCTTCTTGGGGACCACCAGGCGGTTCCCAAAGAAAACAACACCTCGATCATCTATAGAGAAACTACCAGCAATACCCTTGGCAATGTTTCTCTTGATCCGGGTAATCCCCGTATCATGCTTCTGGGCTTCTATGATAAGATCCACAAGGGTAGGTTTCGCCACCAAGGTAGAAAGGAATCCGTGAGGAGCAATGTGAAGATTAAGCTTACAGAATTCCTCATGGAGAAGTGGTTGGCCTTGCTGCAACATGAGATTGTTGCAATAGGATTTACGGCTTAGAGCATCAGCCATGACATTGGCTTTGCCTGGGGTGTAGGTAATCCCTAGATCATAATCTGTGATCAACTCCAACCAACGTCGTTGCCTAAGGTTCAGATCTGGTTGGGTGAAGATATACTTGAGACTCTGGTGATCGATGTAGATCTCGCAACATTTACCAAGGAGGTAATGTCGCCAGGTCTTGAGTGCATAGACTATGGCTGCAAGCTCTAGATCATGTGTAGGATAATTCTCCTCATGTGGATGCAACTGTCGAGATGCATAGGCAATCACATGACGATCCTGCATAAGAATGCAACCTAGTCCCTGTCGTGAGGCGTCGCAGTAGATAATAAAGTCTTTAGTGAAATCCGGTGGCACAAGTATGGGAGCAGAAGTCAGGCGTCTTTTCAGTTCCTGAAAACTGTACTCACACTGTGGGGACCACTCGAACTTTTTATCTTTCTTGAGAAGTTCCGTGAGGGGTTTGGCTACTTTGGAGAAATTTTCAACAAAGCGGCGACAATAGCTGGCTAGACCAAGGAAACTCCTAACTTGTTTAACGGTTTCAGGTGGAGTCCAATCGAGAACAGCCTGAACTCTCTCGGGATTGACAGCAATGCCCTTACCAGAGATTACGTGGCCTA
>NW_025239096.1:0-4006 GCF_018294505.1 Triticum aestivum
AGCGTGGCATGGTCAATGTGGTCAAGGAACGACTTCCATCAGAAGAGTACTGTACATGGAGAGGCTAACAGCTGGGTCCATGGCCGTAGCAAGGAAGTGCCTCCTTATTACGCGCAAAATAATGATTCCTCCACCTGACAGCAGGGACCCGCTGGACGGGCCACCGTATTATGCGAAAAAATATTTCCTTCATGACTGCTAGGACCCACCAGCTACATCTTCACACACAAGGAAGTGCCTGACAGTCGGGACCCAAATGGTTGAAGCCTATGTAGCGTTGTCATTTTGGTCATGAATGTGTACGTACATACTGGTCAATCGGTCTGTCTGCAGGCTGCAGCTATGAACCGTGGCCGAGTAAGGAAGGGCACATGTCGTAGTAGAGGCATGCACATGCATAGTAGAGGTGCGCATGTAGCATGTACACGTGCGTACATCTAGGCTGCAAGAATGTAAATACGGCCATGTACGTGCATACGGACGGGGTCTCGAACACCTACTCACGCATGCGTACGGCCAGGGTTCGTGTACATGGAAAGGTAGCGATGGTGTCCTGTTCATGGGCAGCCAGCCGGCTGGGTCAGAACGGAGAAATTGCCTCGTCGTGTTCATCGGGAGGCAACCGGCTTGGATAGAACAGCCGATCGAAACGAGGCCTGGCATACTGCAGAATGGAGGAAACGACCTTGTGTTCGACCACCTAGGGTCGAAACGGGATCCTGCTCATCGGGAGGGGTCTGGTGTACCGCAAAACGGAGGAAACGGACTTGTGTTGGAGTGCTACAGTCGAAACGGGTGTCCTGTTCATTGGGAGGGGTGTGGCGTACCGCAAAACGGGACTCCATGGGCTAATGTTCATCTCCACCATCGACCTCCTCCGGCCTCCTTGGGCTACTGTTCATCCACCGTCGACCTCCACCAGCCTCCACCTGCACTGTTCATCCACGGGCTCCTGTTCATCCAGCCTCCACCGCTCCTCCACTGGGTACTGTTCAACCAGCCCTCTCCATGGGGTCCTATTCAACCACCCCTCCATGGGCTACTGTTCATCCAACCCTCCACCGGCTACTGTTCAACCAGCCCTCCATGGGGTCCTGTTCATCCAGCCCTCCATGGGGTCCTGTTCATCCACCCCCAACTGGCTTGAACGGGGTCCTGTTCAGCCAGCAGCAACGGCCTCTACTACCATAGGGTCCTGTTCATCCAACCCTCCACCGGGAACTGTTCATCCAACCCCCCCCCAACAACGCTCACTGTTCATCAAGGGAAGGAGGCAGCTGGTTCGATCGGCTTCAGTTAGCAGTGGTAGCGAAGGAATCGCTCGATTGGGTTCAGTTAACAGCCAGATCGATCGATTGGTCGAGTTCAGTAACGCGTAGCCTGTAGTGCAATCGCTCTGGTTCAGTAGCGAATGCCTCGCTCGGGTTCAGTAAGAGCCCAAAGCCTCACACCCACGCGCACATGTGTATGAGAGAAACGCGCATCGCTCGGCCCCGACCACCCACCGTAACAGGGAACTCCCCAATATTTTGCTTGCCCTCGCTTCTACCACGGTTTTTTCCATCATGGATGTCCCAAAGAATGTCATGCAGCTGCGTCTCCGGCCCACCCAGGACAAAAAGCCCATTTTCTGTCATGATTTTTTGTCATAGAAGTAGGAGCCCACCACATCTATGATGATACCAGGTTTTGTCATAATTATCGTCAGAGAAGTGTCATAAGCATGACAGAAAAAAATTCATTCGGCCCAAAATGTCATGGATGTGTCTTTTTTTGTAGTGTAAGTAGAGCTCTATTTTGTATTTTGAGATCTAGCACTCCTACTCCTCTTGCCTTTTCTAGGTAGACATACTTTCTCCCACTTAACCAGGCAGTTGCCATGTTTATTGATGCCCTTCCCATACCAGAGAAAGCTTCTCGCAGACTTCTCAAAGTGATCTAGAATGGTAAATGGTACTTTGATACAACACATGGCAAAAATGGGCAATGCAGATACAATGGCTTTAAGATGTGTGAGCCTACCATAATATGACATCATGGTGGCAATTCCAGATAATCTGTTATCCAATCTTGAGACCATGGGCATTAGGTCAATTACTTTAGGTCTGGTTGTGCCCATAGGCAATCCTAAGTAAGTGAAGGGCATGGATTCCTTCTTACATTTGAGTAGATCTGACAATTCTTGAGCTCTATCATCAAAGATATTGATTGGAACAAGAGATGATTTGTTGTAATTAACAATTAGCCCAGTGAACCTAGAGAAACTGTCCAGTATTACAGTGAAAATCTTAATTTGCTCCTCATCTGCTGGTAATATTACCAGAGTGTCATCAGCATATGGGATAATGGGATAACATTGAGTGTAATTGGTGTCAATAGGTAAACTAAGAGCACCATTTCTACATGCATCATTGACCAAAACCTGCAGTAATTCTCCCACAAATACATCTAGTAGTGGAGAAAATGGGTCCCCTTGCCTAACACCACATTTACAATTTATATTTTTCCCAGGCACACCATTGAGTATAATAGAGGTAGATGCAGTAGACAAAATAATGTTGACCCGACTAATCCATTTATCACTAAATCCAAAGTGCTTCATCATGAAAAGAATATCATTGTAGTTTACCTTGTTAGATGCTTTCACAAAGTCAATCTTGAAAATGATGATCTCCTTTTTTGATATGTGACACATATCAATGTATTCAAAACTGCATGCAAGACAATCCTGAATATTCCTAGATTTTATAAAACCATACTGATTTTGGCTAACTCTTGATAAGATAATTCGCTGAGCTCTCTTGGCAAGTAGTTTTGTGAGAATTTTGATAGGCATACTCACTAGGGAGATAGGCCTAAAATCATTAGGTGATTAAGGGTTGTCATTCTGAGGGATAAGAGCAATATAAGCAGTATTGATAGGCTACAGAGATACAGATTCTAGATGAAAGTCATTAATGAACTTATAAAAATAGTGTTTGATGATGTGCCAACACTTTTCATAAAAAGACCATTAAATCCATCAGGTCCAGGGGACTTGTCATTGGACATGTGTTTGATTATGTCATCAAATTCCTTAGCAGAGAATGGTCTGTCAAGATCATGAGGAATACTATTCATGCTCAAATGGGAAATGTCAAAGTCCATATAACTATCATTATGTGTGCCAATTATCTCCTTGAATGAGGCCCAAATTATGGCAGCTTTTGATCATGATCATAACTATATTGACCATCAGTGGATATCAGGAAAGTGATGTAATTGTGCCTAAATACCTATGAAGCAATAGCATGAAAAAACTTTGTATTTTCATCACCAAGCTTGGCCCATCTGACGTTTGCTTTGATTCTCCAGTATATTCTTTTAGCCTCCAAAATCTTGTTTGTATGGTTGATGAGAGCTTTCCTGGAAAAAGTTCCCTACTGGTAAGCAACCTTTGATCTTCCTGTCCATCATAAGTTTTACATAGAAGCAACAGTTCTCAATAGTTTTACTGAGCTGACAAAATTGCTTACTCCATTTTTAGGCCCCTTCTAAGTGCCTTAAATTTGGCATTAAGATGTTTTTTCAGAATGTGAAAAGTGTATGGACTTATACCAATGGTTCTCCACTGTTTCAATAAAACCATTAAATTCCATCCAAAATATCTCAAATCTAAAAATGTTGCATTTAGGAATGTTTCTATCAACCATGATTTTGATGGGCACATGGTTAGATGAGATCTTAGCCAAAGGGATTGCCATGGTAGATGGGTGAACAGTAGTCCAGTGGGAGCTTGTGAACACCCGATCCAACTGTTCCAACAGTGGTCTATCATGTTTATTGCCCCATGTAAAGGATCTTCCTTTCAGTGGTATTTCCACCAAATCAAGATTTATAATTATGTTGTTGAAAAGCATCATGTTGTTTGGACCACCATCTGGTTTATTTCTATTCTCTGGGCCTCTGATGAAGTTGGAATCCCCCAGAATCATCCATAGCTTGTTTTGATTGATATTGAGATTCT
>NW_025239097.1:0-4006 GCF_018294505.1 Triticum aestivum
CGCCGGTACACAATCTTTGCAGCCATGAGCCACTTGAAGATTTTCTTTCTAAAAGCTTCCCTCAGCTATAGGTAGTTCTCCCATTCTTCCAAATGTGCAATCTGGTATTAGAAGAAAAAAAATCTCATGCCAGCAAATTGTACATTATATCAAAGGCAGGTAATAGATTGTTTTTTCTTTGTATTGGTTTCCTAAAACTTTGGTTATATGAAAAACAGGCATAAAATGGAATACAAGTGATCCATTCATCTAAATTTGCAAACCCTAGGACTGATAACCATACGATTAATCAAAAAAAGGCGAACAGTATGATTGTCTATACAAATAGTGAGGAATAACAAGAGAGCAATTTCTAGGGTTAACCTCGAGAAGGCAAATTCTAGGGTTAATATCTGCAGACAATAACCGATTCGTCGTTGTTGGCGCTGTGTTGGACCAGCTGTGGCTGCGAATCAGCGGCGACGACGTCCTTGTCGACCAGTTCCTTCATGGGGTCCACATCCGCCGCGTGGAGCGCACCAGCCACGCACCCTCTCCCGGCAGGTAGGATCATCCTCCCCGGCAAGAATGTGGGCTTTTTGGCGGCGGCCAGTAGTGGGGGGCGACGAAGACGTGGGTGGATAGGCAGAGGCGATCGAACGCTGGAGGCGGGAGCGAGATTTGGGGAGTGAAAATTCAATTTGTTTGGGAGAGAGAGGTCGAGGCCGCGCACAATTCGTCACTTTTGAAATTTAGGTACAAACATGCACGTATACGGCATCGTGCACACCCATAGATTTGCCCGAACCAACCAATCAACCAACCAAGTAAAAGAAAAAGTGCACAATGTCGGTCCACAAACGTGGCAACATAAAACGAACACCAAAATAGTGTGTTAAAAAAACAGCAAAATAGGAAGGACATTTTTTTCTTTTGCGCCGTACTACTAAATATTAGAAGGGAGAACTACTGAAAAAAATACTAGAAGGGACAGTTGGCACATTTACTTTCACATGTCATCTACTAGCTTTTTTGTTCATCGCTAGCGATGTTGTACCGATTAGGTAAAATGAATGGATAATTATTAAACCCTAGCTATTGTCAAGGTTTATCGGTGTGTGTCTACGTGGCCAAGTGTGCTTGCACGGTGTGGGTCCAGGTGAGTGTGATGCATGGGACGGGCCTTTGTGGTTGGGGCCCACATGAAGCGGCACCGAATTTTGAGGAAAGTGAAGGAACGAGCCCCACACACCGTCTGCATGCTGGACTTGTTCCCTCCCATTGGCTATATCCAACATGCGATATGGCCTCGTTTACACTTACCCCGCGTGCGGGTTTATGCATGCCCCTCTCGGTGTTTGACCATACCCTTCATGGGTCATATGATGAGACCACGCCAGGCCCCGTGATGCACCGCCTAGGCACAAACCGGGCGCGTTACCTCTTGGTAGCTAGATCCAAACCATGCACCCCTGCTGTTTAGACCCAAGTGGAGTAGCACCTAGACATATGACCCGCGACACTTGTGCCAGCCCCCGAACCATGCATCCCCGCCGTGTAGACTCATATGTGGCCATGTGTGCATGCATGTTGTGGTTCCAGCTGAGTGCGATGCACGGGACGGTCCTTGGTTACTAGGTCTAACATCACGCGGCACCGAGATTTGAGGCAAATGAAGGAACGGGCCCCGCACTCCCTTCACAGGACAGACGCATTCCCACTCTGTGGCTTGATCCAGCATGGGATATGGCCCCAGTTGCCCACAGCCTACGTGAGGGCCTACGCATGCCACTCTCGATGTTTTAGCACACCCTCTAGGGGTCGTATGATTACACTTGTGCTAGGTGCCGTCAATTTTTGGCCCCTCGATAATTTGCATGGATTATAACGGCAGCTGATGAGCATCATAGCCTAGAGAACGGCGTCGAGGCCACCCCTTCCTTTGGTAGCATAAAAAAAGGGCAACCTGGTGCATGTAGCTCCCGCTTGCGCAGGGTCCAGGGAAGGGTCCGACCACTTTGGGTCTATAGTACGCAGCCTTTCCCTACATTTCTGTAAGAGGCTGTTTCCAGGACTTGAACCCATGACCTCATGGTCACAAGGTAGCAGCTTTACCACTGCGCCAAGGCTCCCCTTCCTTTGGTAGCATATGGTGCATATATGGACCAAAGAACTTAACATGGGGCTTTCATCCTAATCCTTGCTATGATTTCAGGTGGCCGCCGTAGATCTTGAACTTTCGATGTTACAACCCTAGAAATGCGGTAAATGTCCCGAATATGGGAGGGAGGGGGGGGGAAGGCCACGCAATAAACGATCCCCATAATTTTATGTTTGTTTTATCTGGCAAGACAAACAAGTTTTCTAAAATAAGGATTTTTAGCATGTTTTAATAAGGATTTTATAATTTCACATTATAAGGTGCTTATTTTTTCCTAAAACAAATGTGTTGTAAATGCACAAAGCTCCACATTGAGCCTCTCACCATCACGTTCACGTTGAACTCACCCTAAAATGAAGGAGAGGTAGATCGAATCTCCCCATGGGAGGCAACCTCTAGCTAGTAGCTAAATATGATTAGTTGAGAATTTCTCCCCAAGTTGTTTTTTGAGGCAAAATCACTTTCTTTTTTTTCCTCCAATATTGTGGCGAAATACATGGAAGAAAAATCGTGGGAGGCATGGTGGAACGAGTGCACCTGTTTTTCCCCTCCAAAAGTGCACTAGTTGCCATATTGCATGTGAACGTGTCACCTGTACAAACAATTGAATTGTCGTTTTTATTTTGTTAACAATTCCTAAATATTGAATTCCAGCATGCACCTACCCCATGTTAGTTAGGTCAAATTTGTTTTATCCAAGCTCCGCCAGCGACTGTGCAGATTCTTGTACCATGCACGTGCTGCTCCGGGCCTCTGGCGTCCGGTACCGGACAGGGGAATCTAGATGCGATGCAATACAATTCATGTTGACCCATATCAAGCACCCTTAGCCAACCAAGCCGACAACATGCACCGCTAGCCACCTCGATCTAGACCATGCGGTAGTGTCCACGATGGGCAAAGATGCTCAGTTGGACATGTTTGCTGGCACTAGTGCATGATGCCCAATCTCGGTGTGCAAGACGGGTAGCCGTGTGTCGCTTTGACATGCTTGGCTTACGGAGGGAGGGACTGGTTGGAGAACTAACGAACTGAGGTGGGGTCAAGGGTGGATGGATGGTGTGGGTCAAGTTGGGTAAAGGGGAACGGTTTGAGGCCATTTGAACAATGGATGCCATGGCTATGGTCATGAGCTACCTCACTTGCCTTACCACGAAATTTTTCATAAGGGGACAGTGTAAACCTAAAAAATTTGAGTTTTATTTTTGGATATCCTGTTTGTTACATTTATGGCATCGTGTACAACAAATTTGGGGTTATTTTGGAGATGGTTAAAAAATCACTTCATTACAAACAGACTGTTTGGTCTCACTTAAGCGAGTTTTTCTAACAAGGTGGTTTTTTCGACCACATCCAAATCACCTGAAATTTTGTACACATGATCTTTTCATAAACAAAGACGGAATTTGAAAGTTTTCCATTTTTTTAGAATTTTATATAATTTATAGTGGGTCAGTGAAACTCAGGTACATACCTCTGACTTTACCCTAAGGGGACAGTGTAAACTTCAGTATTGCTGAATTTATTTTGATAATCATGTTTATTACATGTATGTGACTGTGTAAAAAAAATTGGGTGATTTGGAAAAGAAAAAGCCCACCAACTAATAGGAGATATCAAACTCCATGGCCTGCATACGACTAGAAACCCAACAACCATATGGGCCAGGATGCAGGCCCGTGGGACGTTGATTTCTCCTGCTAGTAGGCCCCACAGGGCATACACAGAAGTGGATAGGGAACTTGCTGTTTCAGTGAGAAAGGCTCATGCAATTGGTGTCTCAGCCGCGTATATAAGTAGGTGCGTGCGCGTCTCGCTTGGCGAGGTGGGACTAAACTCCCACCACCCGTTAGTTGCGCTCGGTGC
>NW_025239098.1:0-4006 GCF_018294505.1 Triticum aestivum
GTGGAAGATAAGTGCTGCCCTCCGAGTCATCGTCTATGGCCTGTTCATCAGGGCTAACTTGCCCATCTTCCCGATCGTCTTGTTCGGCCGTTTGTTTGTCGGGATCTTCTCTGTCTTCGGCACCGTCCGGAGTGTGATCGTCTCCTGTGCCGGTGTTGCTGTCCTTGCTGCGGCGGGATTTAGAGTGGCGCCACTGATGCAGGCGCTTTGGTTGTGTCTTAGGAGGCTCGTCCTTGACTGGCTTTTACTTGTCCTCGCCGCTATTCTCTTTGGGTGCATCCACCATGTATACGTCGTACGACTAAGTGGCCGTCCAGCGTCCGGCAAACGGCAGGTTTTGGCCATGCTCCTCATCTGCATCGTCGTCCATTCTGTCGATGTCTTCAGAGCCGTAATCGAGCATGTCGGTTAAGTCCTCGACAGTGGATATGTAGTGGGTGGCGGGTGGCAAGCGAAATTCCCCATCATCAGCCTCCAGTTCGAACCGGACATAGTTCGGCTGTGAGTCACCCGCTAAGGACAGATTTTTTAATGAGTTCAGCATGTCGCCTAGAGGCGAGTGCCAGAAATGTCTGCCGCACTGAATTCGTTGATCGATGACCGACCCAGCTCGACATAAGCGGACGCACACAGTTTGGAACTTATCACCGGAAACAAGTCCGAGGCTCCGGAGACACAGATATCACCTAAGGTTGGGTCTGCGTGCGGCTCCAATGCCGCGGAGTCTGCGGCTTCCGTGGCGGGGTTGAGCTTCCCGTCCTCGGATGGCGCAGTCTGCGCTGGATCTAAGGCCGAAGCAGTTACAGGTGCAATTTCTTGAGTATGGCCCGACGACAGATTTAAATCATGTTCATCATAGGGTTAGGGAGCGGCTGCCGTGGTCTCGAATCCGTCGAAGATCAAGTCTCCGCGGATGTCCGTGACATAGTTCAAGCTCCCAAATCTGACCCGATGGCCAGGGGCGTAGCTGTCGATCTTCTCCAGATGGCCAAGCGAGTTGGCCCGCAGTGCGAAGCCGCCGAACACGAAGATTTGTCCGGGGAGGAAGGTTTCCCCTTGGACAGCATCGTTGTTGATGTTTGAAGAAGCCATCGAACCTTTTGGGGACGGCATGGTGGAACTCTCAATGAAAGCTCCAATGTCGGTGTCAAAACCGACGGATCTTGGGTAGGGGTCCCGAACTGTGCGTCTAAGGTCGATGGTAACAGGAGACGGGGTACACAATGTTTACCCAGGTTCGGGCCCTCTCTATGGAGGTAATAGCATACTTCCTGCTTGAATGATCTTGATGAATATGAGTATTACAAGATTTGATCTACCACGAGATTGTAATGGCTAAAACCCTAAAAGTCTAGCCTGTATGACTGTATATGTTTCCAGACTAAGCCCTCCGGTTTATAGACACCGGAGGGGACTGGGGTTGTACAAAGTCGGTTACAGAGAAATGAATCTTCATATGTGGTCGCCAAGCTTGCCTTCCACACCAAGGAGAGTCCTATCCGGACACGGGAGAGAGTCTTTGGTCTTGTATCCTCACAACCCATTAGTCCGACCCATGTACAACAGGCCGGACGCCCGAGGACCCCTTAGTCCAGGACTCCCTCACCCCCCTTCCTAGTCCAATTCAGACCAGAGGGGGAGGGGGTGTGCAGCCTGCCCTGGCTGCCCCTCTCTCTCCACTAAAGCCCATTAGGGCCTATATACTCCCCGGGGGGTTCCGGTAACCCCCCGGTACTCCGGTATATGCCCGAACTCACTCGGAACCATTTTGATGTCCAATCATAGTCATCCAATATATCGATCTTTATGTCTCGACCATTTCGAGACTCCTTGTCATGTCTGTGATCATATTCGGGACTTCGAACTACCTTCGGTACATTAAAACACATAAAATCATAATACCGATCGTCACCAAACGTTAAGCGTGCGGACCCTACGGGTTCGAGAACTATGTAGACATGACCGACACTCATCTCCGGTCAATAACCAATAGCAAAACCTGGATGCTCATATAGGTTCCTACATATTCTACGAAGATCTTTATAGGTCAAACCACATAACAACATATGTTGTTCCCTTTGTCATCGGTATGTTAATTGCCCGAGATTCGATCGTTGGTATCTCGATACCTAGTTCAATCTCGTTACCGGCAAGTCTCTTTACTCGTTCTGTAATGCATCATCCCGTAACTAACTCATTAGTTACAATGCTTGCAAGGCTTATAGTGATGTGCATTACTGAGAGGGCCTAGAGATACCTCTCCGACAATCGGAGTGACAAATCCTAATCTCGATCTATGCCAACTCAACAAACACCACCAGAGACACCTGTAGAGCATGTTTATAGTCACCTAGTTACGTTGTGACGTTTGATAGCACACTAAGTGTTCCTCCAATATTCAGGAGTTGCATAATCTCATAGTCATAGGAACATGTATAAGTTATGAAGAAAGCAATAACAACAAACTAAATGATCATCCTGCTAAGCTAATGGATGGGTCAAGTCAGTCACATCATTCTCTAATGATGTGATCCCGTTCATCAAATGAAAACTCTTTGTCCATGGCTAGGAAACTTAACCATCTTTGACTAACGAGCTAGTCAAGTAGAGGCATACTAGTGACACTCTGTTTGTCTATATATTCACACATGTACTAAGTTTCCGGTTAATACAATTCTAGCATGAATAATAAACATTTATCATGATATAAGGAAATATAAATAACAACTTTATTATTGCCTCTAGGGCATATTTCCTTCAGTCTCCAATTTGCACTAGAGTCAATAATCTAGATTACATTGTAATGCTTCTAACACCCATGGAGTCTTGGTGCTGATCATGTTTTTCTCGTGAGAGAGGATTAGTCAATGGGTCTGCAACATTCAGATCCATATGTACTTTGCAAATTTGTACGTCTCCCTCCTTGACTTGGTCGCGGATGGAATTGAAGCGTCTCTTGATGTGCTTGGCTCTCTTGTGAAATCTGGATTCCTTTGCCAAGGCAATTGCTCCAGTATTGTCACAAAAGATTTTCATTAGACCCGATGCTCTAGGTATGACACCTAGATCGGATATGAACTTCTTCATCCAGACTCCTTCATTTGCTGCTTCCGAAGCAGCTATGTACTCCGCTTCACACGTAGATCCTGCCACGACGCTCTGCTTGGAACTGCACCAACTGATAGCTCCACCATCCAATAAAATTACGTATCCGGTCTGTGACTTAGAGTCATCCGGATCAGTGTCAAAGCTTGCATCGACGTAACCGTTCACGACGAGCTCTTTGTCACCTCCATAAACGAGAAACATATCCTTAGTCCTTTTTAGGTATTTCAGGATGTTCTTGACCGCTGTCCAGTGATCCACTCTTGGATTACTTTATTACCTCCCTGCTAAACTAATAGCAAGGCACACATCAGGTCTGGTACACAACATTGCATACATGATAGAACCTATGGCTGAAGCATAGGGAATGACTTTCATTTTCTCTCTATCTTCTAAAGTGGTCAGGCATTGAGTCTGACTCAACTTCACACCTTGTAAAACAGGCAAGAACCCTTTTCTTTGCTTGATCCATTTTGAACTTCTTCAAAACTTTGTCAAGGTATGTGCTTTGTGAAAGTCCAATTAAGCGTCTTGATCTATCTATATAGATCTTGATGCCCAATATATAACAAGTTTCATCGAGGTCTTTCATTGAAAAATTCTTATTCAAGTATCCTTTTATGCCATTCTGAAATTCAGTATCATTGCCGATCAACACACTACAAAAAAATACACTTCCGTGATGATACGTGTTTGTCATAGTAGGTCACATTTTCTGTCATGCATGTACATCCATGACAATTTTATGACAGAATCAAGATAGTCATACCTGTGCTGTCGTAGAAGTGTTCCATGACATTACCAAAATTATCATCACGGAAGTGTCCACTTCCATGACGATAAATCGTGCGTCACAGAAGTGCTTTCATCAAGGGTGACCGACACGTGGCATCCACCATAA
>NW_025239099.1:0-4006 GCF_018294505.1 Triticum aestivum
GTGGAAGATAAGTGCTGCCCTCCGAGTCATCGTCTATGGCCTGTTCATCAGGGCTAACTTGCCCATCTTCCCGATCGTCTTGTTCGGCCGTTTGTTTGTCGGGATCTTCTCTGTCTTCGGCACCGTCCGGAGTGTGATCGTCTCCTGTGCCGGTGTTGCTGTCCTTGCTGCGGCGGGATTTAGAGTGGCGCCACTGATGCAGGCGCTTTGGTTGTGTCTTAGGAGGCTCGTCCTTGACTGGCTTTTACTTGTCCTCGCCGCTATTCTCTTTGGGTGCATCCACCATGTATACGTCGTACGACTAAGTGGCCGTCCAGCGTCCGGCAAACGGCAGGTTTTGGCCATGCTCCTCATCTGCATCGTCGTCCATTCTGTCGATGTCTTCAGAGCCGTAATCGAGCATGTCGGTTAAGTCCTCGACAGTGGATATGTAGTGGGTGGCGGGTGGCAAGCGAAATTCCCCATCATCAGCCTCCAGTTCGAACCGGACATAGTTCGGCTGTGAGTCACCCGCTAAGGACAGATTTTTTAATGAGTTCAGCATGTCGCCTAGAGGCGAGTGCCAGAAATGTCTGCCGCACTGAATTCGTTGATCGATGACCGACCCAGCTCGACATAAGCGGACGCACACAGTTTGGAACTTATCACCGGAAACAAGTCCGAGGCTCCGGAGACACAGATATCACCTAAGGTTGGGTCTGCGTGCGGCTCCAATGCCGCGGAGTCTGCGGCTTCCGTGGCGGGGTTGAGCTTCCCGTCCTCGGATGGCGCAGTCTGCGCTGGATCTAAGGCCGAAGCAGTTACAGGTGCAATTTCTTGAGTATGGCCCGACGACAGATTTAAATCATGTTCATCATAGGGTTAGGGAGCGGCTGCCGTGGTCTCGAATCCGTCGAAGATCAAGTCTCCGCGGATGTCCGTGACATAGTTCAAGCTCCCAAATCTGACCCGATGGCCAGGGGCGTAGCTGTCGATCTTCTCCAGATGGCCAAGCGAGTTGGCCCGCAGTGCGAAGCCGCCGAACACGAAGATTTGTCCGGGGAGGAAGGTTTCCCCTTGGACAGCATCGTTGTTGATGTTTGAAGAAGCCATCGAACCTTTTGGGGACGGCATGGTGGAACTCTCAATGAAAGCTCCAATGTCGGTGTCAAAACCGACGGATCTTGGGTAGGGGTCCCGAACTGTGCGTCTAAGGTCGATGGTAACAGGAGACGGGGTACACAATGTTTACCCAGGTTCGGGCCCTCTCTATGGAGGTAATAGCATACTTCCTGCTTGAATGATCTTGATGAATATGAGTATTACAAGATTTGATCTACCACGAGATTGTAATGGCTAAAACCCTAAAAGTCTAGCCTGTATGACTGTATATGTTTCCAGACTAAGCCCTCCGGTTTATAGACACCGGAGGGGACTGGGGTTGTACAAAGTCGGTTACAGAGAAATGAATCTTCATATGTGGTCGCCAAGCTTGCCTTCCACACCAAGGAGAGTCCTATCCGGACACGGGAGAGAGTCTTTGGTCTTGTATCCTCACAACCCATTAGTCCGACCCATGTACAACAGGCCGGACGCCCGAGGACCCCTTAGTCCAGGACTCCCTCACCCCCCTTCCTAGTCCAATTCAGACCAGAGGGGGAGGGGGTGTGCAGCCTGCCCTGGCTGCCCCTCTCTCTCCACTAAAGCCCATTAGGGCCTATATACTCCCCGGGGGGTTCCGGTAACCCCCCGGTACTCCGGTATATGCCCGAACTCACTCGGAACCATTTTGATGTCCAATCATAGTCATCCAATATATCGATCTTTATGTCTCGACCATTTCGAGACTCCTTGTCATGTCTGTGATCATATTCGGGACTTCGAACTACCTTCGGTACATTAAAACACATAAAATCATAATACCGATCGTCACCAAACGTTAAGCGTGCGGACCCTACGGGTTCGAGAACTATGTAGACATGACCGACACTCATCTCCGGTCAATAACCAATAGCAAAACCTGGATGCTCATATAGGTTCCTACATATTCTACGAAGATCTTTATAGGTCAAACCACATAACAACATATGTTGTTCCCTTTGTCATCGGTATGTTAATTGCCCGAGATTCGATCGTTGGTATCTCGATACCTAGTTCAATCTCGTTACCGGCAAGTCTCTTTACTCGTTCTGTAATGCATCATCCCGTAACTAACTCATTAGTTACAATGCTTGCAAGGCTTATAGTGATGTGCATTACTGAGAGGGCCTAGAGATACCTCTCCGACAATCGGAGTGACAAATCCTAATCTCGATCTATGCCAACTCAACAAACACCACCAGAGACACCTGTAGAGCATGTTTATAGTCACCTAGTTACGTTGTGACGTTTGATAGCACACTAAGTGTTCCTCCAATATTCAGGAGTTGCATAATCTCATAGTCATAGGAACATGTATAAGTTATGAAGAAAGCAATAACAACAAACTAAATGATCATCCTGCTAAGCTAATGGATGGGTCAAGTCAGTCACATCATTCTCTAATGATGTGATCCCGTTCATCAAATGAAAACTCTTTGTCCATGGCTAGGAAACTTAACCATCTTTGACTAACGAGCTAGTCAAGTAGAGGCATACTAGTGACACTCTGTTTGTCTATATATTCACACATGTACTAAGTTTCCGGTTAATACAATTCTAGCATGAATAATAAACATTTATCATGATATAAGGAAATATAAATAACAACTTTATTATTGCCTCTAGGGCATATTTCCTTCAGTCTCCAATTTGCACTAGAGTCAATAATCTAGATTACATTGTAATGCTTCTAACACCCATGGAGTCTTGGTGCTGATCATGTTTTTCTCGTGAGAGAGGATTGGTCAATGGGTCTGCAACATTCAGATCCATATGTACTTTGCAAATTTGTACGTCTCCCTCCTTGACTTGGTCGCGGATGGAATTGAAGCGTCTCTTGATGTGCTTGGCTCTCTTGTGAAATCTGGATTCCTTTGCCAAGGCAATTGCTCCAGTATTGTCACAAAAGATTTTCATTAGACCCGATGCTCTAGGTATGACACCTAGATCGGATATGAACTTCTTCATCCAGACTCCTTCATTTGCTGCTTCCGAAGCAGCTATGTACTCCGCTTCACACGTAGATCCTGCCACGACGCTCTGCTTGGAACTGCACCAACTGATAGCTCCACCATCCAATAAAATTACGTATCCGGTCTGTGACTTAGAGTCATCCGGATCAGTGTCAAAGCTTGCATCGACGTAACCGTTCACGACGAGCTCTTTGTCACCTCCATAAACGAGAAACATATCCTTAGTCCTTTTTAGGTATTTCAGGATGTTCTTGACCGCTGTCCAGTGATCCACTCTTGGATTACTTTATTACCTCCCTGCTAAACTAATAGCAAGGCACACATCAGGTCTGGTACACAACATTGCATACATGATAGAACCTATGGCTGAAGCATAGGGAATGACTTTCATTTTCTCTCTATCTTCTACAGTGGTCAGGCATTGAGTCTGACTCAACTTCACACCTTGTAAAACAGGCAAGAACCCTTTTCTTTGCTTGATCCATTTTGAACTTCTTCAAAACTTTGTCAAGGTATGTGCTTTGTGAAAGTCCAATTAAGCGTCTTGATCTATCTATATAGATCTTGATGCCCAATATATAACAAGTTTCATCGAGGTCTTTCATTGAAAAATTCTTATTCAAGTATCCTTTTATGCCATTCTGAAATTCAGTATCATTGCCGATCAACACACTACAAAAAAATACACTTCCGTGATGATACGTGTTTGTCATAGTAGGTCACATTTTCTGTCATGCATGTACATCCATGACAATTTTATGACAGAATCAAGATAGTCATACCTGTGCTGTCGTAGAAGTGTTCCATGACATTACCAAAATTATCATCACGGAAGTGTCCACTTCCATGACGATAAATCGTGCGTCACAGAAGTGCTTTCATCAAGGGTGACCGACACGTGGCATCCACCATAA
>NW_025239100.1:0-4005 GCF_018294505.1 Triticum aestivum
CCTGCGCCGGCCGACGCACCGAGGTACCCGCCACAGCCGCAGATCCGATATCCATTGCCGCGGTAGAAGAAGACTATAATACGGGCTGTGTGCCGGCCATGTAAATAGCAACCCGGATCGGCGCTTCAAGGAAATCCGGAATACTGTTGCCATCGGAATACCCATTAGACTTGCCGTCATGGATCTGGTACAAGGACTCAGTCTCACCAGTGGATGATTCACCGTCGGAATGCACCATTGTCTCGTCCTCAGACACCGGTTCAGATCTGATCCCGTGGACACATCCTACGAACGCATGCTTCACGGCGGGCGTACCCCGGGCTGGACTCGCACGCTGAGCCATCTCGACGAGGTCAGTGCAGATGTCCGTTTCAGGGCCCGGTTCGCCGATCTTGCCAATGAAGACATGAATTCCGCCGAAGGGGACCCGGTATCCATACTCAATTGAACCGGCCTCGGGGCCCCATCCTTTGTCGTCGATGTAGAGCTTGCCGCGACGACTTTTGGTCATCCGGCCGATCACGTACCCCTTGAGTTCTTCAGAGCAGCCCTTCAAGAACTCGACACCATCGTGCGATAGCCCCACGGTGGGCGCCAACTGTCGTGGAATTATCACGTCAGATGTCCTTGTGAAAGGACTTAGTCGTGGAGCCATCGCTACAGGCTAGCTTGAAGGGGTTAAACCGGACAAGGGACACGAGAGTTATACTAGTTCGGCCCCTTCGATGAAGGTAAAAGCCTACGTCTAGTTGTGATGGGATTGATTGGATTTCGATGATCAGGGAGCGGAATACGCTTGCCTGAGTCTCGAGTTGTTGTTCTTCTGTCCCTGAACCACCACCGGGTCGTCCCCTTATATACACGGGTTGACGCCCAGCCGGTTTACAGAATCCTGAGGCCGACCCATACAAGTGTTCGGCTCGGTCTCTCCTTTTCTTATCTTACAATACAAGATATATGTCTATGGCGGATTACCACTATGGGCCTTAATCCGCCTTTGGGCTCCGGGCCTCTAAGCTTCATAGTAAAGCGCCATCTCCTGAGTCTTCATGGGCTTTAATAGGGTTGAGCGTGAACCGGTCCCTCCTGGGCGGTTTACACTCAGTAGTTATATCCCCAACACCCACCAAATGTTTGCTCGCGCGCGGCAAGCTCCTCCTCGTGGCTGTCAAGGTTGACCTTGCGCTGCGCCAACTCGCCTTCCTACGCAGATAGCTTCTCGGCAACAAGCCGCTGTTGCTCTTCAACTTCAGCCTTCTCGAGGAGGAAGGTTTTATGCTCCTCGGCGAGTTGCTCCCACTCCTCTGCCAGGGACCGGAGAGCTTCCTGCCTGAAACCCCGGAGCTCCTCCGCACGCTTCTCGATGTCCACTCCCGCCTTCGCGACAAGCGCTTCTCGGGACACCAGCTTGGCCTGTCGGGCGCGGTAGAGCGACAACAGCTTCCGCAGCAGCTGCTCCTCCTCAGGCTCGTCGCTGCTGCTGCTTGGCGCGTCGACCAGCGTTAGCCCAGCGGAGGCGAGAACCTCTCCATCCAGGATCTCTCCTTCGACCGGCGCCCTGGAGCTTGACGCCCAGGGGAGCTTGATGAAGATGCCGTCGTCGGCCTTCAAATAGGCGTCGGGCTGGGGAGTCTTCGGAGCCTGGCGCTGCAGCAGCGGCGGAGGGATCGGCGGTCGGCGTAGCGCCTGATGCTCCTGCGGCCTCGGGGCCGTCAGTGCGATCGCCGGATCCCTCGCCAGCTTCTGCGGTGGCAGCTTTGGCGGCCTCTTCGCCGGCGGGATCATCAGCGCCGGCTTCTCCTTCGGTGGCAACGGCGTCGTCGGTATTGCTGCACGCGTTCTCCTCACTGGCGACCTCGGTTTCCATCGGCTCTGTGGCAGATGGATCTGACGAACGGAAAAAGAAGAAAAATCAAGCAAATATCCAAAAAGAAAATCAGAAGAAGAACCCAAGGGAAGTTTTTAAGCAAGAGGATTACCTGTACTAGGACCTGCAGTCGTGGCCTCAACCACCGGAGGGTCGCTGGTGCTGTCCCTTGCCAGAGAATTGTCCCTTGCCGGAGAATTCTCGTTTGCCGGAGAATGCTCCCTTGCCGGGGAATCCTCCCTTGGCGGTGTAGTTGAAGCAGATGGCATTTCGGGAGCGGCTTCCGGGCACTCCTGGTGAAGCTGCTCTGCTCCTACACAAACAAACAGTTAGATGTCAGCAAAGAAAGAGCACTCATGCGCGCCCTAAAGCAGGAAGTAAACCATATACTTACGCTGGGGGCTGCGCCGGGGGCTGCTTTGGGGAATAGTTTCCGGGTCCGGCAAGGTGGTCTTGGACACACCCCCTGCTATCGCGGTGGGTTCGTCCTCGATGACAATCACCGGGACCTTGGCTCTCTTCGCCGCTCTCTGGGCCAGAGTCCTGAAAAGGAATGGGTTCAGAGTAAAGCAAATCAGATACAAGACAAAACAGCAAGGAATCTTACTCTTCCTCTTCCTCGTCGGAGCTGAGCGCGGAGAGGTCGAAGTCCGGCCCACCTTCGGTGCGGCAAGGCGGAGGAGTAGGGTCCCTTAGCCGCTTGGCGGGAGCAGAAGCGGTGGCCCAGGAGGGCCCCGCTCCAGTTGCCGCAGCGGCGTGAGGTGCTCCTGCAGCGACAGTGCTTGCCACGGTGGAACGCATCACGCGGTGCGGCAGCTGTTGACCCGTCTGCCGTCCCGCTACGTCCGCGGCCTTGTGGAGACGCCTTCTTGGTGGAGCTGGGGGCTCCACTTGCGGCGAGCTGTCTGAAGGTTCAAGGCCGACAAGCTCTCCCTCGCCGGGCTCGCTCGACTCAGCTTCAGGCCCGACAAGCCCTCCCTCGCCGGCAAGCTCCTCTCGCTCGGCAAGGCTTGCCGCCTCTGCTGCCTCTGCCTCCTCCACGGTGAATCCAAACTCGCCCGCGGCAGCTGCTGCCGCCGCCTCTTCCAGCCTAGTGGCGATGCGCTGCATCTCCGCATCAGTGGTGTCGCGAGTAAGGCTCTTCTGTTCATCGGAGCGGACCGCCACTTCTACCAAGCCGTCAAAGAACTCCTGCACGACGTCGTCTGCAGGCTCTTGCCAAGTTGGAACAATTCCATGCGAATCGCACAGCGACATCATTGCACGGATGCGGTCGAGCGAGGAGTTGTTGCACAGCGGAATGACACCCCTCGGCAACATGAACGCTTCGGGATGTTAAGGATCGCGCTTGAACAGTTCCAGGATCATCGCGTCTAGTTCCAAGACAGTGAAGTTGAAGTTGAGGCCCGGGCGCAGCCTCATGATATCCGCCGCATTCTGGAACTCCCAGGCGGGTCTCCTCCTCTCCTGCAGGGGGGCGATGCGGCGGTGAAGAAAATCTGCGCCAACGGCGCCTACGGTGAGCCCGGCAAGCCTGAGGCGTAGGATCCGGGTGACGGCAATCTTCAGCCTATCGTCTTCCGGGGCCATGTTGCTCCAATCGTTGCCGCGCGCTATTGGGGCTTGGCGCTGGGCGGTAAATGGCTGCGGGTTCTCCTCGACAATCCAGCACCAGTCTGCTCTCCATTCCTCCCACTTGCTGCGGAGTTCTCCCTCCAGATAAGCTTCCTTCTTGCCAACTCTCGAGATCCAGGCGATTCCGCCGGATAAAGGCTCCCCTCTCTCAACTCGGGGCATAAAGAAGTGGCGAAAAAGAGCTACGTTTGGATAGACTCCGACAAAGTTTTCGCAGAGATGTGAGAAAACTGCCATGGTCAGAATGGTGTTGGGGGTGAAGTCAAGGAGGCGGAACCCGTAGGTGTTCATAATATCACAGGAAAACTCAGAGAAAGGCCGACAGAGCCCGCAGTAGAAGAACAACGCGAAGAAGGGATATCCATTCGGAGCCAGTTCCGACGCGGCAGCCGAGAGTACCTTCGTGCGCGGATGCGCTCGCGTCTCCATCGACCAGAAGAGGTAGTAATACTCCCTCAGCTCCTTCGCGGCGAGCTGAGGGGGGAAGATTGTCCGCTCCTTTC
>NW_025239101.1:0-4004 GCF_018294505.1 Triticum aestivum
GAAATTCGTGAACACAGCTTGTTCCAATTTTTCAGGCCAGTTTTAGAATTCTTTGACTCCTCATATCAACTCGGAATTGAGTGATTCTTTTTGCATTGGAAAGCTTGAGTTAGTAGCATTCTTTGAAAGAATTTATCAGAAAATTGTCTCAAACTTTTCAAGAGGAAAGTTGGAGAGAGAGTTGTTGTATATCCTGCTTGGCAGTTGTTTTTCATCATTATCTTCACTGCCGTTGTGATCTTCACTTATATCTTGCTGTCAAGAGCTACTTAGTATCCTTCATTGATGCTAGTTGTGCTACGCCGTGACCTTATTAGTGTTCTAGGCTCGCGTCTCTAGTCCGGTCTAGCCTAGGACCAGCACAGTACCGTCGTTGAGCATTTATTCAACATTGCATCTTTGAATTGATTATTGCTAATCTTTTGCTACCATATATAGCCAACCCAGCTCCACATATTTCTACACCGTGTATACGTACGCTCCCCTGGCAATCGCTTTACTCAATATTCGGAGTTACTTGACACCGCTGGTTGCCGATCACCGCCTGCTGCATGGTAAGAACTTGTAAGACATTGATATTTACTTTACTGTGAGCGTTTTACCACCACATCCTAGTATGATGAGGACATGACTACCTTGGATATGACCAAAAATATTGCATATATGCATATTTGTCTGGTGATTTCTAGTGCAAACTATTCAATAATCTATTTATGTTATCCAGAACAAAAATACTTCACACACTTTTGTGTTTTGTCTAATTGCAGGTGTATGGGACATTTGTACAATCCACATATGAAGATAAGGAAGAAAGAGATGTTTATTTGCTGTCCAAAAAGTTCTCTCACGTCACTTTTGGCCCAAGAGAAGATAGAGTCCAAGTCTCTCACGTTCTGGATTCAGATTCGGACTGCACAGACACACCTGACTTAAAACGCACACAAGTTTTACATACGGACTCCGAATTAGGTGATTCTTTTTTTGTTGGAAACTAGATTTCGTGCACTTTCCAACCCAATTGGAATCACCTTCAAATTCGTCCGGAGCGTTGAGTTGTGGACAAAACAATCTGATGCTGCAGCAGAATCCGAGTCAAACTACAAGTCCAAAGGTGTTACATCACCTCCACTTGGGCCCATTGGCCTTGTACGACCTAGATTTAGTTTTAGGCTGCCTTGGGACGTCCTCCCACCTCCTTGGCCGCCACCCCTTGCTCCTATATAAGTAGATCCATCTAGTAGCTTTTCCCTGGGATTTGTTTAGTTAAAAGTTAGCCATTGCAACTTCGTGTACTTCGTTTGTGTCCAACGACCAGACCAAGACCGCTTCCGGATCCCCACCATTATCAATACTTCATATATATTTGCAATATTCAGATTGCTTTATCATATTCTTGCTCGTTCTTCGATTGCTTGCAGGAATAGACCTTCATGGTCAGGCTGACCGTGCTTCCAGCATCGTCAGTAACCTCAGGAGATTGGTTTAGCGATTGCTAAGGCGCAACGTCGTGCACGTTTGTAGTCGGATCGTCAAAGTCGTCTCCACCAAATCGATAGTTATCATCTCATCGAAAGATCGGGACCCTCGCCTCTATCAAGTGGTATCAGTTTTCACGTTGCTCGGTGAGAATTTCCAGTTTTCCTAGATTAGATTTATTTTCTTACCTATTGTCCAAGAAAAAGCCACAAAAAAGAGTTAGATCTATTCATCCTTTGTCCTAGCCAGACTGAGCCTTTGCAATTTTCTTTTCATTGTTTGCATTATTGAATTATCGGTTGCATCGCCGTGTCGAGTTGCCGGTCTTAGTGTCTAGTTCCTTTAGAGTTTCGAGTTCTGTTCACATTAGTCACGCCGCCGCTGCATCATTATCCCTTCCGCTGTCCACCATCCCATCTATTAATTTCCACCACGTGCTACGCACTGTTCATTGTCATAATCACAGTTGAGGTCATTCACATCTTCGCCTGATCCAATCTGCATCTTATCTAGTTTGTCTTGGAAAAAAAAAGATAGAGAAAAAAAAAGAGAAAAAAAGGAAAGAAAAAGAAAGAAAAAAAGAGAGAAGAAAAAAAATTGGATCTATCTAGAATCAATCTCGTACCTGAATTCGGATTGGAATCTGTTTTGTGCACTGTTCAGTAAAACAGGTGTATCTTCCTCATACGAAGTCCGTTTGGGCTCTGTGAGTACTCAAATTGAAGATAGCGACGAGCCGCATCTAAATAGTTGCAGAAGCTAGTTCAATATTTGACACCTCAAAATCGGCTTCTAAATAGGTCTTTTTGCCCTCTGAAATTCGTGAACACAGCTTGTTCCAATTTTTCAGGCCAGTTTTAGAATTCTTTGACTCCTCATATCAACTCGGAATTGAGTGATTCTTTTTGCATTGGAAAGCTTGAGTTAGTAGCATTCTTTGAAAGAATTTATCAGAAAATTGTCTCAAACTTTTCAAGAGGAAAGTTGGAGAGAGAGTTGTTGTATATCCTGCTTGGCAGTTGTTTTTCATCATTATCTTCACTGCCGTTGTGATCTTCACTTATATCTTGCTGTCAAGAGCTACTTAGTATCCTTCATTGATGCTAGTTGTGCTACGCCGTGACCTTATTAGTGTTCTAGGCTCGCGTCTCTAGTCCGGTCTAGCCTAGGACCAGCACAGTACCGTCGTTGAGCATTTATTCAACATTGCATCTTTGAATTGATTATTGCTAATCTTTTGCTACCATATATAGCCAACCCAGCTCCACATATTTCTACACCGTGTATACGTACGCTCCCCTGGCAATCGCTTTACTCAATATTCGGAGTTACTTGACACCGCTGGTTGCCGATCACCGCCTGCTGCATGGTAAGAACTTGTAAGACATTGATATTTACTTTACTGTGAGCGTTTTACCACCACATCCTAGTATGATGAGGACATGACTACCTTGGATATGACCAAAAATATTGCATATATGCATATTTGTCTGGTGATTTCTAGTGCAAACTATTCAATAATCTATTTATGTTATCCAGAACAAAAATACTTCACACACTTTTGTGTTTTGTCTAATTGCAGGTGTATGGGACATTTGTACAATCCACATATGAAGATAAGGAAGAAAGAGATGTTTATTTGCTGTCCAAAAAGTTCTCTCACGTCACTTTTGGCCCAAGAGAAGATAGAGTCCAAGTCTCTCACGTTCTGGATTCAGATTCGGACTGCACAGACACACCTGACTTAAAACGCACACAAGTTTTACATACGGACTCCGAATTAGGTGATTCTTTTTTTGTTGGAAACTAGATTTCGTGCACTTTCCAACCCAATTGGAATCACCTTCAAATTCGTCCGGAGCGTTGAGTTGTGGACAAAACAATCTGATGCTGCAGCAGAATCCGAGTCAAACTACAAGTCCAAAGGTGTTACATCACCTCCACTTGGGCCCATTGGCCTTGTACGACCTAGATTTAGTTTTAGGCTGCCTTGGGACGTCCTCCCACCTCCTTGGCCGCCACCCCTTGCTCCTATATAAGTAGATCCATCTAGTAGCTTTTCCCTGGGATTTGTTTAGTTAAAAGTTAGCCATTGCAACTTCGTGTACTTCGTTTGTGTCCAACGACCAGACCAAGACCGCTTCCGGATCCCCACCATTATCAATACTTCATATATATTTGCAATATTCAGATTGCTTTATCATATTCTTGCTCGTTCTTCGATTGCTTGCAGGAATAGACCTTCATGGTCAGGCTGACCGTGCTTCCAGCATCGTCAGTAACCTCAGGAGATTGGTTTAGCGATTGCTAAGGCGCAACGTCGTGCACGTTTGTAGTCGGATCGTCAAAGTCGTCTCCACCAAATCGATAGTTATCATCTCATCGAAAGATCGGGACCCTCGCCTCTATCAAGTGGTATCAGTTTTCACGTTGCTCGGTGAGAATTTCCAGTTTTCCTAGATTAGATTTATTTTCTTACCTATTGTCCAAGAAAAAGCCACAAAAAAGAGTTAGATCTATTCATCCTT
>NW_025239102.1:0-1534 GCF_018294505.1 Triticum aestivum
GCACCCCGGGGTTCGTCAATCGTCGAAATCACTCCGGGACCCCAAAATAGTGAGTAGTAGTCCATGAAACGGGCCAAAATCGGCCAAAACTGCGATTGTTGATGACCGACAGGTAAGTGCACCTTGGGGTTCAACAACTATGGAAAACACTACGGGACCCCAAAACGGTGAGTAATAGTCCACGAAACGGGTCACAATCGACAAAAAATGCGAGTGTTGATGACTGACACATAAGTGCACCTTGGGGTTCAACAACTATGGGAATCACTACGGGACCACAAAACGGGGAGTAATAGTCCACGAACGGGTCACAATCGACAAATACCGCGAGTGGTGATGACCAACACGTAGACACACCCTGGGGTTCGTCAATCGTGGAAATCACTTCGAGACCCCAAAACCGAGTAATAGTCCAAGAAACTGGTCAGAATCGGCCCGAACTACGAGTCTTGACAACCAACACGTAAGCACTCCTTGGGATTCGACAACCATGGAAATCGCTCTGGGACACCCAAACAATATTTAATAGTCCATGAAACGGGTTAGAATCGCTAAAAAACGCGAGTGTTGATGACCGACACGTAGACGCACCCCAGGGTTCGTCATCGCTGAAATCACTCCGGGACCACAAAACAGTGAGTAGTAGTCCACGAAATGGGTCAGAATCGGCCAAAACTACGAGTGTTGATGACCGACACGTAAGTGCACCTTGGGGTTCAGTAACTATGGAAATCACTATGGGACCCCAAAATGGTGAGTAATAGTCCACGAAACGGGTCACAATCGACCAAAAACGCGAGGGTTGATGACCGACACGTAAATGCACCTTGGGGTTCAACAACTATGGAAATTGCTACAGGCCCCAAAACGGTCAGCAATAGTCCATGAAACGGGTCACAATCAACAAAAACCGAGAGTGTTGATGACCCACACGTAGACGTACCCCGGGGTTCGTCAATCATGCAAATCACTTCGAGACCCCAAAACCGAGTAATAGTCCGAGAAACGGGTCAGAATCGGCCCACACTGCGAGTCCGGACGACCAACATGTAAGCACTCCTGGGATTCGACAACCATGGAAATCGCTCTGGGACTCCAAAATGTTGATTAATAGTCCATGAAACGGGTCAGAATCGACAAAAATGGTGAGTCTTGATGACCAACACGTAGTCGCACCCCCGGGGTTCGTCAATCGTGGAAATCACTACGGGACCCCAAACAGTGAGTAATAGTCCACTAAACGGGCCAGAATCGGCCAAAAGTGCGAGTGTTGATGACCGACACGTAAGTGCACCTTGGGGCTCAACAACTATGGAAATCGCTATGGGACCCCAAAACGGTGAGTAATTGTCCACGAAACGGGTCAGAATCGATAAAAAACGAGAGTGTTGATGACCGACACAATGACGCACCCCGGGGTTCGTCAATCGTCGAAATCACTTCGGGACCCCAAAATAGTGAGTAGTAGTCCATGAAACGGGCCAAAATCGGCCAAAACTGCGATTGTTGATGACCGACAGGTAAGTGCACCTTG
>NW_025239102.1:3206-4004 GCF_018294505.1 Triticum aestivum
GTAGACGTACCCCGGGGTTCGTCAATCATGCAAATCACTTCGAGACCCCAAAACCGAGTAATAGTCCAAGAAACGGGTCAGAATCGGCCCACACTGCGAGTCTGGACGACCAACACGTAAGCACTCCTGGGATTCGACAACCATGGAAATCGCTCTGGGACTCCAAAATGTTGATTAATAGTCCATGAAACGGGTCAGAATCGGCCCACACTGCGAGTCTGGACGACCAACACGTAAGCACTCCTGGGATTCGACAACCATGGAAATCGCTCTGGGACTCCAAAATATTGATTAATAGTCCATGAAACGGGTCAGAATCGACAAAAACCGTGAGTCTTGATGACCGACACATAGTCGCACCCCCGGGGTTCGTCAATCGTGGAAATCACTACGGGACCCCAAATAGTGAGTAATAGTCCACTAAACGGGCCAGAATCGGCCAAAAGTGCGAGTGTTGATGACCGACACGTAAGCGCACCTTGGAGCTCAACAACTATGGAAATCGCTATGGGACCCCAAAACGGTGAGTAATTGTCCACGAAACGGGTCAGAATAGATAAAAAACAAGAGTGTTGATGACCGACACAATGACGCACCCCGGGGTTCGTCAATCATCGAAATCACTCCGGGCCCCAAAACAGTGAGTAGTAGTCCATGAAATGGGTCAGAATCGGCCAAAACTGCGAGTGTTGATGACCGACACGTAAGTGCACCTTGGGGTTCAGTAACTATGGAAATCACTATGGGACCCCAAAACGGTGAGTAGTAGTCCACGAAACGGGTCACAATCGACCAAAA
>NW_025239103.1:0-4004 GCF_018294505.1 Triticum aestivum
TCGGAAGAAATATCTGTTGGCTTGGCCGACACCGACACGGTGGCGCCTGAGGGTGCCGCCATACCTTCCTGGAGGGCGTCGGGGCTACCCTTCCTCTCTCCTCACCGCGTACCGGGGAAACCCTTGGCAGCAGCGTCGTCATCATCGCGTCCCTTCTTGGAGCTGTTGATTGGTACCGGCGCTTCGGAGTCTCGGAGCTTGGTAGGCGATCTCCGGTGGATGCAGCGGTCGCGAGGCTTCTTCGTTTTTTGTCGATCCGCCTTTGTCTGCATTTGTTTCTCTTTCATTTCTTTTGGGCGTGACTGTGCTGCTTCCGTCCCAGCACCTATCGTTGTCTATTTTTTCAACAGTGTAGCGTCATTGACGGGCTGTAGCAAGATGTTAAGGGAGCGAAGGGCGTACAATCAACGATAGTATACTCGGAATGAGTCTGATTTATCTCGGGGATGCAGAGTAACAAGATGATACGAAGATCATGTCGTGATAGCGGCGGCCCAGACGCCCAGTTTATTGCTTCACATATTTGTGAGAGCTGCTGTACACCATAAAATAACGCCCGACTGCTGAACAATCCTACGTGGCAGCGCTATACCAAGCATGCACGCACAAGCTTTGGACGGGAAGGAATTGTCGTTCGCAGATCGGGCGGAAACTATCATCTGTCAAGCAATTTCGTATATTTATATCAACCACCCGTAGGATGGTTCTGCAAAGCTCACATCCCCTCAAGATTGATGGCAATCAAGAAGGGTCACTTCCGGGCCCTCGAGCATGGAAGCGGCACTGTTAAGGAGTATATGCAGAAGTTCAACCGTCTGTGAAGGTATGTCCATTGATAATCAACACGGACTAGCTGGTCGATTACTGCCCATGTTTCAAAGTATTTGACGTTAAGCATTTTTATGTTTGACTAAGTCTACGGAAGATATTTTAAATGTTCTGGAATTAATTATGCTGTTTTCACTTTGAACATTTGTCATGGATTTTTGTTCATAATTCCCCACCCGTTCATTGAAGTTGCTCAAATGATACACCATTTAGAAACCTGTTCAAAAGACACAACTTTTCCTAATACGGTTAAAATTTTGTTTCGAACAAAATACACCAATTTGTTTTAACCACATGTTTTGGAATCGAGCATATGATATACCCTTTGGAAAGTTGTTGAATAAGAGGATCTTTTTTAATTTAGAGCATTTTGTTTCAAATATGCAATGTAATAAGAGAATTATTTCAAAACACCAAAAAAAAATCTTTTTGTGTGTTTTTGAACATGTAAATACATGGTGAACCTCTCTCACAAGAGTTTTTGAACCTTCCCGGGCCGAGCACTTGAATTTCTAGCAACATTTTTTTTAGCCTTTGCCTTTTTATCTTTTTTTTTCTCATACGAAATGCACACCATGCAGTACGTGAACTTCCGGCAGTTATCAATTTGAACTTCTCTCTGTTTGGCTTTACTAACGGAAAAAATTCAAATTTTTATGGACATCGAACCGCTCTAAGTTTTATTATTTGAACTTCTTTCTGTATCTTTACAAATATGAAAATTGGAGTTTTGTTAGAAACATCAAACTTCTTCTTTATTTTCTAATTGAACTTATTTTGTTTTATTCTTTACTATCTAGAAAAATCCGATATTTTCAAATTAATATCAAACTGCTCCGCTTTTTCCAATTGAACTTCTTGGTTTTGTTTCTCTAGTAATGAGAAAACTTGAGTTATTTACATAAATTGAACTCCTATGTTTTTTAAAATTGAACTTCTTGAGTTTTTAATGTTGTTTTTTTTTGTTTTTTGAACTTGTAAATCCTAGGTTTTAATATACTTTCAACTTGTGTGTTTTTTAAATTTGAACATTTTTACTTTTGAGTAAAGTATCGTTGTTGACTTTTAAATAAACATCAAATTTAACAGTTTTTTCAATTTTTGAACTTCATTGTAGATTTTTTTAATAACAAGGGATATCTACGTTTTTTTAATAACGGTAAAATCATGTCGATCTCGACATCCATTTCATGCACGAGCGTGTGGCTCTCGGCGACTTCCATGTCCTGCACATTCCATTGCCGTGTCCTGTTAATGCTACCTACGAGTGAAAACAATGGCGGCGAGGTTCGAGTATGGCTAGGGTTTCCCCTCAGGTCACCCTCGCTAAATAGCTGTGCATGATGATGTTACCTACGAGTGAAAACAGTGGCGGGCGACGTTCGAGTGGCGGCGGCTTGGGTTTCCCCTGGGTCGTCCCGGCTAAACAACTGTGCATGTTGAAGCGACCTACGAGTGAAAGCAGTGGCGGACGAGGTTCGAGTGGCGGCAGCTAAGGTTTCCCCCTGGGTCACCCTCGCTAAAAAGTTGTGCATGATGATGTTACCTACGAGTGAAAACAGTGGTGGGCGACGTTCGGGTGGCGGCGGCTAGGGTTTCCCCCGGGTCGCCCCGGCTAAACAACTGTGCATGTTGATGCGACCTACGAGTAAAAACAGTGGCGGGCGAGGCTCGAGTGGCGGCAGCTAAGGTTTCCCCCCGGGTCGCCCCGACTTTACAACTGTGCATGTTGATGCTACCTACAAGTGAAAACAATGGCGGGCAAGGTTTGAGTGGCGGCGGCTAGGGTTTCCCCCTGGTCGTCCCCGGCTATACAACTGTGCATGATGATGCTATCTACTTGTGAAAACAATGGTAGGCGAGGTTTGAGTGGCGGCGGGTAGGGTTTCCCCAGGTCGTCCCTGACTAAACAACTATGCATGCTAATGCTATCTATGAGTGAAAAAGTGGCGGGCGAGGTACGAGTGGCGGCGGTTAGGGTTTCCTCCAGGTCGTCCCTGACTAAACAACTATGCTGATGCTACCTATGAGTGAAAACAGTGGCGGGCGAGGTTCGAGTGGTGGCGGCTAAGGTTTCCCCCTGGGTCACCCTCGCTAAATAGTTGTGCATGATGATGTTTCCTACGAGTGAAAACAGTGGCGGGTCGAGTGGCGGCGGCTAGGGTTTCCCCCGGGTCGCCCCGGCTAAACAACTGTGCATGTTGATGCGACCTACGAGTGAAAACAGTGGCGGGTGTCGGTGTCAAAACCGGCGGATCTCGGGTAGGGGGTCCCGAACTGTGCGTCTAGGCGGATGGTAACAGGAGACAAGGGACACGATGTTTTACCCAGGTTTGAGCCCTCTTGATGGAGGTAAAACCCTACGTCCTGCTTGATTAATATTGATGATATGGGTAGTACAAGAGTAGATCTACCACGAGATCAAGGAGGCTAACCCTAGAAGCTAGCCTATGGTATGATTGTTGTAATGGTTGTCCGTCCTACGGACTAAAGCCATCCGGTTTATATAGACACCGGAGAGGGCTAGGGTTACACAGAGTCGGTTACATTGGTAGCAGATCTACATATCCGTATCGCCAAGCTTGCCTTCCACGCCAAGGAAAGTCCCATCCGGACACGGGACGGAGTCTTCAATCTTGTATCTTCATAGTCTTGGAGTCCGGCTGACGATGATAGTCCGGCTGTCCGGACGCCCCCTAGTCCAGGACTCCCTCAGCGGGCGAGGTTCAAGTGGCGGCAGCTAAGGTTTCCCCCCGGGTCGCACCGACTATACAACTGTGCATGCTGATGCTACCTACAAGTGAAAACAATGGCGGGCAAGGTTCGAGTGGTGGCGGCTAGGGTTTCCCTCTGGGTCGTCCCCGGCTATACAACTGTGCATGATGATGCTATCTACTTGTGAAAACAATGGTAGGCGAGGTTCGAGTGGCGGCGGGTAGGGTTTCCCCCAGGTCGTCCCGGACTAAACAACTATGCATGCTGATGCTATCTACGAGTGAAACAGTGGCGGGCGAGGTTCGAGTGGCGAAAGCTAAGGTTTCCCCCCGAGTCGCACCGACTATACAACTGTGCATGCTGATGCTACCTACAAGTGAAAACAATGGCGGGCAAGGTTGCGGCGGCTAGGGTTTCCCCCTGGGTCGTCCCCGGCTATACAACCATGCATGATGATGCTA
>NW_025239104.1:0-4004 GCF_018294505.1 Triticum aestivum
GACGGCGGCAAGTTTCGCTGGCCATGGTTGAACCCGCCAATCATCTTGATGCTCTTGCGGACCCTCATTGGCGGTCCGCCATGGACGTGGAATACCAGGCGTTGCTCAAGAACCAGACCTGGCACCTCGTTCCTCGGCCTCCTCGCTGCAACCTCATCGACTGCAAATGGGTTTTCAAACTCAAGTATCGTGCCGATGGCTCCATTGATCGTCATAAGGCTCGTCTCGTCGCCAAAGGGTTCAAGCAACGCCATGGCATCGACTATACAGAGACATTCAGTCCAGTAATTAAGCACACCACTATTCGCCTGGTTATTTCTCTTGCAGTTTCACGTGGTTGGGTGCTTCGCCAATTGGACGTGCAGAATGCGTTCCTCCACGGCATTCTCGAAGAAGATGTATACATGAAGCAACCACCAGGATATGTTGATCCACAGCTTCCGCAGCACGTGTGCAAATTGGACAAATCACTATATGGTCTTAAACAATCCCCCCGGGCCTGGTTCTCTCGGCTGAGTGCAAAGCTTCAGGAGCTTGGTTTCCATCCCTCTCTTGCTGACACGTCCCTGTTTATCTATCATCAAGGGGGCGTATGTATGTACATGCTGATCTACGTCGATGATATCATCATTACCGGTTCGTCGCCGAAAGCGCTCACATCACTTGTCCATAGTCTGCATGAAGCTTTCGCCCTGAAGGACCTAGGCGACCTCCACTATTTTCTGGGAATTGAGGTGCAGCGCCAGGGGGAGTCTATACTTCTGAAACAGGCCAAATATACAGCTGATCTTTTGAGAAAAGCAGGTATGACATATTGCAAGCCAGTTACTTCACCAATGTCCACCTCTGAAACTTTGTCTCGCGAAGGAGGACAACTTCTGTCACCGGAAGCAGCCACGAGATATCGGAGTATTGTAGGGGCACTACAATATCTGACTTTGACACGTCCGGACATTAGTTACGCCGTGAACAAAGTATGCCAATATCTCCACTCGCCCGCAGAAGCACACTGGACGGCAGCAAAACGCATCCTGCGATACCTGAGACACACATCAGGCATAGGACTGAAAATCAGCAAGTCTACATCCACTTTGCTTAGTGTGTTTTCAGACGCTGACTGGGCTGGATCGACCGATGACAGGCGCTCTACCAGTGGCTTCGTATTATTTTTCGGCTCTAATCTGGTGTCTTGGAGCGCGAGAAAACAGGCTACGGTATCTCGGTCAAGTACAGAGGCCGAATACAAGGCGCTGGCAAACGCAACAGCAGAGCTGATTTGGCTTCAAATTCTACTCGGCGAGCTCGGCATACGACAATGGAGACCGCCAGTGTTGTGGTGCGACAACATAGGAGCGACATACTTGTCAGCCAATCCGGTATTCCATGCACGCACCAAACATATCGAGGTTGATTTCCACTTTGTTCGGGAGCGAGTAGCTCGCAAGGCATTGGACATACGATTCGTGTCGTCCCAAGATCAGCTTGCCGATGGCCTGACCAAACCGATTGGCGCAGCACAACTCCGACTTCTGCGACACAATCTCAATCTCTCGGGAGCTGAGATTGAGGGGGAGTGTTAGCGGATAAGCTTGATAGCTGTAAGTTTGTTAGTATCTAGCAGGTTGTTAGCTAACTTGTACCATACGCACATATCTCTAAAACTGATCGTATCTTCCTGTTGTAAACGATCGGTGATGTAACCTGCATATAAATAGCAATCAGCGCCATCTGTTTGGATGTGCGATCCAATCTATCGTGTGTCTTTACAATGAGACATGCACTAGCCATCAACTAGAAAGCAGAAAATACTAGCTAGCCTAGAAGAGCACTGTGTGCTCACGTGATGGTCAAACACTCTGATAATACCACTGCTAACCTCTGCTCCAGCACTGCTAGCAGCACGCATCTCGTAAAACAGGAACGGTTGAGATAATGGGTACCGTGGAGCTCGTGCTACATCGCAACTTTCCTTGCAGCAATTCTTTTTTTTTTGCGAGAAAATTTCCGATCTATTCATCTTCAATCATGGCAGTACAACGGATATCAAAAATAATAAAAATTACATCCAGATCCATAGACCACCTAGCGACGACTACCAGCACTGAAGCGAGCCGAAGGCGCACCGCCGTCATCGCCCCTCCATCGCCGGAGTCGGGCACAACTTGTTGTAGTAGACAGTCGGGAAGTCGTCGTGCTAAGGCCCCGTAGGACCAGCGCACCAGAACAGCAACTGCGCAGATGAAGAATAACGTAGATCAGAAAGATCCAATCCGAAGACACGCGAACGTAGACGAACAACGACGAGATCCGAGCAAATCCACCAAAGATAGATCCGTCAGAGACACACCTCCACACGCCCACCAACGGTGTTAGACGCACCGCCGGAACGGAGACTAGGCGGGGAGACCTTTATTCCATCCTCAGGGAGCCGCCGCCGTCTCGTCTTTCTGAGCAGGACACAAACCCTAGCAAAATTGAAAGAAACAACTAAAAACGGAGCCCTCCCGCCGGTCCTTGCCGAGGTCCACCGCGCCTCCATGGTCCTAGGGCCACCGGAGAGGCAGCAATTCATGTTGGAAGAATACTTTAGGTTCAGAATCTCATGGAATCGAGTGAATGGGTAGATTGGATGTCGAAGAAACCTATTGATATTGACCTATCGGTATCTGTAATTGTATGATCTGGCTGGTCAGACAATTTTGAGGCAACTGGAAAAGCTTGGATTTTTGATGACATTAATGATGTGGATGGCAACAATCGCAAGATAAGGAGTAAAAATTTGGACTGGGACTCCGATGATGATAATGTTGGGAATATTAAAGATTGTAATGTAGTATATTTTAGCAGCTGGGAGGCCACTAGATCCAGACGGGCTGGGCCCGACGTGGGCTGTTGTGGGATAGCCATGGTTGCAACGTCGTGTTAGGCCCCGGTCATGCGCGGTGCAGCGTGCGGCGGGGTGGACGCAGGTGCCGGTGTCGGTGACCGCCATCATCCCACCATCTTCTCTCTTCCGCTCTTCTTTCCAGGCGTGTCCATCCCAAATGGGTCCGACGCGTTGGATGCACAGCTGCATATGGGACGTGTCTGCCTGTCCGCCGGTCCGTTTGGCGATCCATACGGACAAAATACAGACAAGATTTGGCTCTTTGCATTGGAGTTGCCCTAATAGTAGACTTTATTGTGTAGTCAATTGACATGGACTAATAGTAGACTTTGTTGTGAAGGCAATTGACAAGCTCGTTCACTGGACAAAGTATGATCGCAGCTGATGTTATAAAAATGGAATGCTACGACATACATATATGCTGATTGTGTAATCCTTAGTCGTGAAGGACGATGTTTGTTCCTTGACCGTCGCCGATGAAAGAGAGGTTTTGAACAAGTTGTTGCCGCTGTGAACTGCTTCAAGGACATAACTCAGAAGAGAAGGTTTCGACTAGTATATGGCTTTATATGAACCAACCTGTGGTTGAGTTGGTTAGATGGACAGTGGTATCCCCAACCTACCAGGGTTCTGGCTTCGTAAATCTCAAGATGATATGCCGGCTCAGTTTCTCAGAGGTGCTCATAGGGGTAGGGTGTGCGAGTGTGCGTTCATAGGGGTGAGTGTATGCCCGTGTATATGAGCGCTTGTATATGCTAAAAAAAACAGAAGCTTTTTACTAGTATATGGCTTTATGTGATATAAGGAAGGAAAGAAAATCCCTCAAAAAAGGAAGGAAAGAAAATCGCCACTCTTATGTTTATTTTAGAGAATTTTACACTAATCATATGAACAAAAATTCTTAGGAGAAAAATAATAATATTCCGGGCCTAACTACGACTGAAAGCATCTGGGCTGGGATGGGCCGGGCCAAGCAGGTTCGCTTCAGCCGAATAAAAATCGGGCGTGCGTACACATCGGCATCTCCGGCACCGCGGATTCCTTGTCCGTCCGTCCTTTCGTCGCCGCGCATCCGATGGGGAAACGCGGTGCGGCGCAAGGGATAGACATAGACTGG
>NW_025239105.1:0-4003 GCF_018294505.1 Triticum aestivum
CTTTTCTTCTTCCTTTCTTTTCTTTTATTATTTTTCTTTTTCTGCTTTCTGTTTTAGTTTAATTAAAATGCCAAAACATTTTACAAAAATTTGTGCACCCCACCATAATTAGGTTTGCTATTTTAGACAACCCCCGAACAATTTAGTTTTCGTTTCTGAAAACTTTTATTGTTTGTTTTCGTTTTAAATTTGAAATTCGAACTAGGTTCCAAACTAACGCGAGTTTATCCACAGTAACCGAGGTGACGTGGCACCATTAGCGGGGATTACTGTAGCAAGATCATCCGGGCGTTACAAATCTCCTCCACTACAAGAAATCTCGTCCCGAGATTTTAGGAGGTAGAAGGAAACAGTGCGGGGTATTCATCACGCAGGCGATCCTCGCGTTCCCAGGTGGCTTCGTCTTCAGAGTGATTCGACCACTGGACCTTGAGGAACTTGATCGCCTTCTGGCATGTGCGGCGTTCAGCTTGGTCGAGAATGCGGACCGGATGCTCTTTATAGGAGAGGTCCTGTTGCAATTCGAGCACTTCGTGATCCGCAGCTCGGATTGGGTCCTTGAAGCAACGGCGGAGTTGTGACACATGGAACACATCGTGAACCTGAGAAAGGTTCGACGGAAGCTCCAGTTGATATGCCACTTTTCCACGCCTTTCCAGAATAGTGAATGGGCCAATATAGCGAGGAGCTAGCTTGCCCTTGATCCCGAAGCGGTGAGCACCCTTCATTGGTGTAACGCGAAGATAGGCCTTTTCACCAGGTTGATAGACCATGTCTTTATGATGACGGTCATAATTACTCTTTTGGCGGGACTGAGCAGTCTTGAGATTCTCGCGAATAATGCGGACTTGATCTTCGGCATGTTGGATAATATCCGGACCAAAGAGTGGACGTTCCCCAGTTTCTGACCAGTTCAGAGGGGTTCGACACTTTCGTCCATATAACACTTCGAAGGGGGCCATCTTCAGACTAGCTTGGTAGCTATTATTATAAGAGAACTCAGCATACGGAAGAGATTCCTCCCATTTCTTGCCGAAGGAAATAACACAAGCTCGAAGCATGTCTTCGAGAACTTGGTTGACACGTTCAACTTGCCCTTGTGACTGAGGATGAAAAGCAGTGCTGAAAGATAGATGAGTGCCCATAGCTTCTTGGAAACTTGCCCAGAATCTTGAAGTGAATAAACTGCCACGGTCTGAACTGATAACCAATGGAATACCGTGAAGCGAGACAATTCTGGTCAAGTAGAGGTTTGCCAGCTGACTAGCAGTGATCGTTTCCTTGACAGCCAGAAAATGTGCAACTTTAGAAAGTCGGTCAATGACGACAAGAATAGCATCATTGCCTTTCTGCGATTTGGGGAATCCAGTGACGAAGTCCATTTCAACATGGTCCCATTTCCGTTCAGGAATAGATATAGGTTGCAGAGTTCCAGCAGGCCTTTGATGTTCTGCTTTGATACGACGGCAAACGTCACATTCAGCAACATAACGAGCAATGTCTTGCCTCATGTTAGACCACCAGAATCTCTGACGAATGTCTTGATACATCTTCGTACTACCAGGATGGATACATAGAGGCGTATCATGAGCTTCTTTCATAACCTCCTGAGTCATATTCAGGTTTTCCTTCTTACACGGCACCACTAGGCGGCCTTTGAAGTACAAGGCGCCATCATCAGCAATAGTGAAGGATGAGGAACCTCCTTCTTTGAGGTCTTGCTTAATCTTGTAGACTTCAGAGTCAAATCCCTGCATTGTCTTTATGGTGCCCACGAGATCGGGTTCAACAGCCAGGGTATAGAGGGAACCCTGGGAAACAACACGGAGATTCATCTTGCGGAACTCCGGGGGAGGGGGAGCGAGTGCACCCGGAGGAACAATATGGAGGTTTAGCTTTCTGAATTCTTCAACAAGTGAAGGCTGAACTTTGTGAACCTGGAGGTGGTTGCAGTAAGACTTGCGGCTCAAGGCATCAGCCATTACATTAGCCTTGCCTGGGGTATAGGAAATACCCAAATCAAAGTCTGCAACAGTCTCCATCCATCTCTGCTGACGGAGGTTCAGGTCTGGCTGAGTAAACAGATACTTCAGACTTTGGTGGTCAGTGAAGATCTCGCAACGATTACCGAGTAGGTAATGTCGCCACTGTTTTAGCGCATGGATGACAGCAGCAAGTTCGAGGTCGTGAACTGGGTAGTTCTCCTCGTGAGGGCGCAATTGCCGAGAGGCATAAGCAACCACTTTGCGCTCTTGCATTAGGACACAGCCTAGTCCTTGACGGTAAGCGTCGCAGTAAATGACGAAGTCCTTCTTAGTATCAGGAGGAGCTAGTACTGGGGCAGAAGTCAACTTGTCCTTGAGTGCCTGGAAACTTTCCTGACATTTATCTGTCCATTGGAACTTGACGCCCTTATGCAATAGGTTAGTCAGAGGCCTGGCAATCTTGGAGAAGTTCTCGACGAATCGACGGCAGTAGCTGGCGAGACCGAGAAAACTTCTGACTTGCTTAACGTTCTTCGGAGGAGTCCAATCGAGAATAGCCTGAACTCGTTCAGGGTTGACGGCAATACCATCCTTAGAGATGACATGCCCGAGATAGGTTACTTCGGGAAGCCAGAATTCACATTTGGAGAACTTGGCATAAAGTTGATGCTCTCGTAGCTTTTCCAGCACGAGGCGAAGATGTTCAGCATGTTCCTCTTCGTTCTTGGAAAATACCAGAATATCATCCAGATAAACCACGACGAACTTGTCGAGGTAATCCATGAATATATAGTTCATCAGGCGAGAGAAGGTGGCTGGAGCATTGGTTAAGCCGAAAGACATGACGGTGTACTCGTAAGATCCGTATCGAGTCACGAATGCGGTCTTGGGGATATCTTCCTCACGAACACGGATCTGGTGGTAACCCAACCTCAAGTCGAGTTTAGAGAACACTGATGATCCAGCTAATTGATCATACAGATCATTGATCCGAGGAAGAGGATACTTATTCTGAATGGTAGCTTGATTTATAGGACGGTAGTCTTGGACCAATCGGTTTGTCCCATCTTTCTTCTTGACAAAGAGAGAAGGTGCTCCCCAAGGAGAGCAACTTGGGCGGATGAAACCACTTTGAAGAGATTTATCGATTTCCTCCTTAAGCTCAAGGAGTTCATGCGGCGGCATCTTGTAGGGTCGCTTGGCTATAGGAGTGGTGCCTGGTTTCAAGTCGATGACGAATTCGACAGCTCTAGCAGGGGGAATCCCTGGGAGTTCTTCAGGAAAGACGTCTAGGAATTCACGCACGACGGGAATGTTTTCAATGCCCTTGAGTGGTGTAACGTTCAATGCGTTTAAGGCATAAAGCCTGGCCTCGGCATTCCGAACCAGATGAGCATCATAGCTAATTATTTCATCAGAAGGGTGTAGCAGATGGACGGTCTTAGTGGCGCAAACGATAGAAGCAGTATGCGCCTTTAACCAATCCATTCCCAGAATGAGGTCAATGTTAGACGACTTCAGTATAATGGGCGAGGCACGAAACTCCAACCCTTCGATTTCCACTGGGACGTCAATGCCAACCATGGAGGTCTGACATTGTCCCGCGGGGTTTTTTACCACTACCGAAGTGTTCATCTGCTCAAATTTAACATCGTGCTTGTATGCAAATTCTTCTGACATGAATGAATGCGATGCACCTGTATCAAATAAAACGGATGCTGGTACTGAATTTACGAGGAGTGTACCCATCACAGTAGCAGGCTGGTCTTGAGCTTCATTCAGATCAATGTGGTTGGCATGAACACGGCCATAAGACTTGGCAATGTTGTTGCGGGCCTGGTTGTTCCCACGGCCAGTTGCTGGAAGGGCCAGTTGATTCTGTCTCTGGTTGCATTCCCTAGCACGGTGCCCTGGTTGTCCGCACCTGAAGCACAACCCATTCTCGGGGGTAGGAACAGGAGCTTGGGGTGGTGGAGCTGGAAGCCTCGGCTGCCTAGTTGGAGCAGCCGGCAGACGAG
>NW_025239106.1:0-1648 GCF_018294505.1 Triticum aestivum
CCAACCCCCACCCGCGTCGAGTTTTCTTTGTTCGGCGAGGCCCCACAACCACCCGAGCCCCTTCGATCGCACCGGCGAACTCCGGCAAGCTCTGAAAAATCGACTGACCCAATTTTGAAATTTAGTCTACTGTGATTTAACTAGTGTGGAATATAAAAGGGGAAAACCATAAGCATTGGGAGTATAGTGTTGAGTGTGCCATGGCGGATCTGAAGGTGCAAACCGGACAAAGGCAACTTCGCAACCAAGACAAGAAATCAGAGTAAAGCAGTGGCAATCTATTTTCTTGCTGCGATAAATAAGTTGAGCAGATATGAAAGAGTACCGCCTCTGGTGCGGCGCCGTGTACGCATCTGCTGAGAATTTGACGGTGCTGCGGTAGCGATGGCTGTCGGTGGCGTGGAAGCAGATCTAGGAGGGTAGACGGTGGCGGCGGGGCGCGGTGGACGTGACGGTCGTAGGAGCGGCGCCGGCAAGGGGCACGACGGCGGGGATGAAGCGAGAGGACGGGATGCAAGGATCCCGGTCCGAAGCCGTGGATGAGAGAGGTCGATCTCTTATAATGGACGGTAGCATCCGGGTATCAGCTCCGGCATGGTGGAGGAGGACGGCGGTGGATGGGGTGGCGGACGGCGGCGGACGAAGGAGGGTGGGGTGGAGAGGGTGTTTTGGCGCCCACGGAGTACGAATGGGGAAAAGGGAGGTAGAGAGGAAGGGGGGAACCATGTATTCAGGGCGCGCTTGTCTCAAATGCGAGGAAATTTACAAACTTAGCCCCCGTTTCAAATTTCTACTACATCACAGCAACATTAGTCGGTTGGGGATAGGACGGTAATCTCGCATACACCGAATATTTGCCGACAAGAGTTTGTTTTTGGCGCCCACCGTGTATGAATATGAATCAGGGAGGGAGTCGATGTAGCGACCAGACCTCAAATGGTCTGTGCTGCTGTGCACCAGTGTCATCCCTGGATCAGTAATGCTGACACGCACAGTACAAATGGAGGATTTATAACAGAGTAGCAATCACACACTTATTACATCGAATATCTCCAAAGAGAATAAGTATGATAAATATGGCTTAAGGCCATCTAAATACGATAACAGCGGAAGACTTGGAAGATAAGTGAGTCCATCAACTCCAGCGGCATCACTGAGTATAAGACCACGACCTAAGGCACCTTACTCGTCATCTGAAAAGTCTGCAACATGAAACGTTGCAGCCCGAAAACGGGTCAGCACATAGAATATGCTGGCAATGTAACACATAGAGAATAATGAACATAGTGATGCTATACTACATGCATAATTGGCTGGTGGAAAGCTCTATGGTTATGGTTTTGCGAAAAGCCAATTTTTCCCTACTGCAAAGGAATAAATTTTATTTAACTATCATGGTGGTTGTTAAACATTGAGATGGTTGACAGCATCTCAATCCCAATTAAGAATCATCATTAACCCAGCAAAATTAATTAAAAGTAACATGGTGATGAGATTCAAATGATAATCCAGGTACTAGATACTCAAGTTGTCCATAACCGGGGACACGGCTAACCATGATTAGTTTGTACACTCTGCAGAGGTTTGCGCACTTTTCCCCACAAGACTCGATCGCCTCCGCTTGATTCTCGCACTACATGATGTTTGA
>NW_025239106.1:2891-4002 GCF_018294505.1 Triticum aestivum
GCGTGGGGGAGGGGCAAGGCGGCGGCGGCCGTGCTCGAGGCGGACTCGGGCGCGGTGGCGGTGGCGGCTGCGCGAGGGAGACGTGGGGGTGGGCCGCCGCTCGGCTGGGCCTCGGCCCGGTCGGGCGCGGCGCGGTTTTTTTTAAACATTCCGCCGAACAATTTGTAGAAAAATAAATAAAAATCCAAAAAAATAAAACAAATTTTCCCCGTCTAGTTAGAATATTTAGAACAGGGTGAACATTTTTTTGACACAAAATAAATTTTTGAAAACATGCTATATTTTTAATGCAATTATAATTGCAAATAAACTCCGAATAAAATCCAATAAATGATTTTAACACTTTTCATCCAATATTTCAATTATTTTGGAGAAGTCATATTTTCTCCTCTCATTTATTTTGAAGGAAATATTTTTCCGGAGAGAAAATAATTAAAACCAAAAATCCTCGTTTTATTATTTGATGAAAATCAAATATGAAAATTCGAGAAAATCCCCAACTCTCTCCGAGGGTCCTTGAGTTGCTTAGGATTTATCGAGGATTTGTCAAAATGCAATAAAATATGATATGCAAGATGATCTATGTATAACATACCAAATTGAAAATTTTGGGATGTTACAAACCTACCCCCCTTAAGATGAATCTCGCCCTCGAGATTCGGGTTGGCTAGAAAACAGGTGGGAGTGGTCCTTCCGTAGATCTTCCTCTCGCTCCCAGGTGGCTTCATCCTCCGTGTGGTGACTCCACTGGACTTTGCAAAACTTGATAACCTTACTGCGGGTAACTCGGCTGGCATACTCAAGAATCTTAACTGGTTTCTCCTCATAGGTCAAATCACTTTCCAGCTGAATCGCTTCCAGCGGCACAGTATCTCTCAGTGGTATCTCAGCCATTTCTGCGTGGCACTTCTTCAACTGGGAAACGTGAAATACATCATGAACTCCAGACAATCCTTCGGGCAATTCCAGCTTGTAGGCAACCTCTCCCATACGTTCCAAAACTCTGTATGGTCCGATAAAACGGGGTGCTAACTTTCCCTTAACTCCAAAACGCTTCACTCCTCGAAGTGGTGATACTCGAAGATAAACTCTGTCTCTGACTTCGTGAACT
>NW_025239107.1:0-2045 GCF_018294505.1 Triticum aestivum
TGGGCTGGCTGGGGTCCTGGCGCACTCTATATAAGCCACCCCCCTCCACAGGCAGAAGGGTTCGGCACCCTGTAACTCATATACATATAATCCACTCGACCGCCTCTGGGCTCCGAGACGTAGGGCTTTTACTTCTTCCGAGAAGGGCCTGAACTCGTACATCCCTTGTGTTTACAACCTCTCCATAGCTAGGACCTTGCCTCTCTATACCTACCCCCACTCTACTGTCAGACTTAGAACCACGACAGTTGGCGCCCACCTTGGGGCAGGTGTTTTTAGCAATTTTGTGGAGAAGTTGCGATTCTTCCGAGTACTTTCATCATGGTGGCTGCTGGAGTTTTGGTCGAGGGTCGAGAGATCCGTCTCGGCACTCTCACCTTCATCGCCGACGACTCCGCCTGGCTCCAGGAGGCTCCACTCGACGTTGATGCGCTCCTTGTCCGCGGTGCGACGCATTTTCGCACATGTGTCCGCAGTGTTCTGCTGCGGCAACCGTCGACCCCGTATCGGTCGACATCCCCATCGACCACCCTCCCGGTCTCCCGCCAGCGCAAGCGCTCGGGCCGGTCAAGGATTCAGCGGTGGGTGAGGCACGCGATGGCTCGCCAGACGGCCACCACCCAAGTTGCGGCAATCGAGCCCGACGAATCTCTCTACGGCCTGTTTGATCTGTCGACTGGCTCCGTAGAGACCGCATCCGAGTGCCATAGCAGTGATCCAGCGGTGGAAATCATGATGGTCGACGGGCCCCGCAGTCCCCCTGGCTTCGCCCGTGATGGTGGAGCAGGCGACGGAGGCGACCCCGCACGAGACCACGAAGAGTACCAGCCCGAGCCACTCGACTCTCTGCAAAGAGAAGAACTTCGCCGCAGGAACGTGGATGTCCTGCGTACTCCCATCGCAGGAGAAACCCCCGAGGCTCGTGCCTTGGAGGAGGCATGTTTGGCCAATTTGGCCGAACGCACTCGACTGGAGAATCTTCAGCGAGCACTCGACGAGCGCGCGCGGCAACGAGTTCCCGACACCAGTCGACGTCAACTCTTCCCGCTGACTCAGGTATATCGAACCCCAATCCAGAATTTGGCAGCTGCGACCCGTATAGCAGAGTCCATCCAGCCCTCTCAGTCGGAAGCTGGCAGAGGCTTGATGCAGATCAGGGATCTGCTCCGGGCAGCAGGAGATCAGAATTCGGCCGTGTCGCAGTCGCGCAACAGAATTCACAGTCGATCCGTCGCTGCGAATACGGTTCAGTCGGCTCACAGTCCCAGATCGCCTCCGCGGCATGAAGGGCGCGAGAATCGGCGAGACCAATATGGTGACCGACTCGACCGAGATGATAGGCGTCGAGTGCCCAATTCCCCTCCGAGAGGTGGGTCTTACGCTCCTCGGCAGCAAGATGACAGACGTCAGCTCAGTACGGGGCGAAGAGTTCCAGTCGACCCCAGAGAACCAGGCTTCGACGCGCGATCCATTATCGTGCAAGGTTTGGTCGACCAGAACAGAGCCCATCGAGGTGGACTCGACAGAGATGCGCCCACAAGCAGTCGAGTGCATGTTTCTGGTCCTGAATGTTTCAGCAGAGCTATCAGAGCCGCAGTTATCCCTCCCAATTTCAGGTTGGCAACAGAGTCAGCAAGTTCACTGGTGAGTCTAAGCCTGAAACTTGGCTTGAGGACTACCGAGTGGCGGTTCAGATTGGTGGTGGGAACGACGAGGTGGCCATGAAGCATTTGCCCCTCATGCTGGAAGGTTCTGCCAGGGCATGGTTGACTCAATTACCTCCTAGCAGCATTTACACTTGGGAAGATCTGTCCCGCATGTTCATCAGAACGTTTGAAGGAACTTGCAAGCGACCGGCTGGACTGACGGAGTTGCAAGTCTGCGTGCAGAAGACCAATGAGACTCTCAGAGAGTATATTCAGAGATGGATCACTTTGCACCATACTGTGGAGAATGTGTCTGATCATCAGGCAGTCTGCGCCTTTAAAGATGGCGTCAAGAACAGAGAATTGAGTTTGAAGTTTGGTCGAACCGGTGACATGACC
>NW_025239107.1:2602-4002 GCF_018294505.1 Triticum aestivum
GAGAGGCTCTGGCCGTGACTCAGGGAAAGTTTAAAGGGAAACCAAAAGGATCCTGGAACCCTAAGAAGGTAAAGGATAAAGAAGGGAACGACGTGATGGATATGCCGTGTCACATCCACACGAAGAAAGACGAAGAGGGGAATATCATCTACCCGAAGCACACCACTCGCCAATGTCGACTCCTGATCCAGCAGTTTCAAGAAAAACAGTCCAATAACAAGGAGAAGGAGTCGGACAAGGCCGAAGACAAGGAGGACAGTGAGGAAGGATATCCGCATATCAACTCTACTCTGATGATCTTTGCAGATGTGGAGAGCAAGAGTCGATTGAAAGTTATTAACCGTGAAGTGAACATGGTTGCCTCAGCAAAAGCAAATTATCTGAAATAGTCCCAAACACCCATCACCTTCGACCAATTTGATCACCCGACTCATATTGCCACCCCTGGGAGGCAAGCTTTGGTGGTCGATCCAGTTGTTGAAGGCACTCGACTGACGAAAGTGCTTATGGACGGTGGTAGTGGGCTGAATTTGCTATATGCAGACACACTGAAAGGAATGGGCATTCCGATGTCCCGACTGAGCACCAGTAACATGAGCTTTCATGGAGTTATACCAGGAAAGAAAGCCGAGTCACTCGGCCAAATAGCTTTGGACCTGGTGTTTGGTGATTCGAAACATTTTCGCAAAGAGAAGTTGACGTTCGAGGTCGTGGATTTTCAGAGTGCATATCATGCCATTTTGGGGAGACCAGCTTATGCACGGTTCATGGCTCGACCATGTTACGTGTACCTCAAATTGAAGATGCCCGGCCACAAAGGAGTGATCACTGTCACCGGTGATCGGAAAAAGGCAGAAGAGTGCTTCTAGAAAGGCTCAAAGATTGCTGATTCCCAGGTGACAGCGGTCGAGTTCGAAGAATACAAGCAAAACACAGATCCGAGTGACTTGCTGCGATCCAAGAAACCCGCCACAGAGTTTGCATTTCAGTCGCCCGGTGAGACGAAGCCTGTTCACATTCACCCGACCGACCCCGATGCAGCTCCGACCCACATCTCCACAACACTCGACCCGAAATAGGAAGAAGCGCTCATCCAGTTCCTCCGTGAGAACTGGGACATTTTTGCATGGAAGCCCGCTGACATGCCAGGTGTTCCCAGGGGACTGGCTGAGCATCGCCTAAGAGTTGACTCATCTGCAAAACCAGTTAAAGAGCATCTTCGGCGGTCCGCCGTCCAGAAGAGAAAAGCCATTGGTGAGGAAGTGACTCGACTGTTGGCAGCAGGATTTATCCGAGAGATATACCACTCCGAGTGGCTCGCTAATGTCGTCATGGTTATTAAGAAAGACAAATCACTCCGAATGTGCATTGATTTCAAGCACATCAACCGGGCCTGCCCG
>NW_025239108.1:0-4001 GCF_018294505.1 Triticum aestivum
GTGGCCTCCGCGCACTTACCTTTACAAACTAACTTTTATGTAGAACAGGTTTGGCGGCGTGAAGTCGGCCCGGACACACAAGGACAGGACCATGTAGGTAGACGGCAGTTCGGATTCACCTTTGATCCATTCACAGCCCCCTCCAGTCTAGCCACCAGAGGTTCCGCCAAAAAACCATCTCTCTTTCCTAATCATAAATCGCATTCATATGCATAGTCATATCATCCTGCTGCAATGCGTAGACTTAAATAACATGCATCGGCCATCGTTTGTCATCGACGCCTCTTTGCCACAATACGGCAGCCACGCTTCGTGTTACGCCTGGTTATGACAGGGGCTGCACAATATGGCAACAAAGTCCGACCACCTGTTCGGTCGCTCGGCACCCCGAACTTATAGCACTATATGCATCAGCTCTGAATCATGTCTTGGGTCATTGGTTGGGTTTGCCCGGCTCCCATGTTTTGGTACCTTACGTTCCGTTCCGTCGGCTAAGGTAGCACCGGGAGAACTACTGCGATTGTGTCCTGATTCAGCTGGACGAGCGCATCAGTAGAGAAAGCCGAAAACCGACTGCCATGATGCTGCGAGAGCCGGTGAGCTGTTCGAGAGGTTGTAAAATCCTTAAAGATTTATTTCGCATAATGCCACTATAAAATGCAGATTGTGATGGATCAGTCTTCCGATCAGGTGCCAATAGAGCCCCTAGTCCGGCCTTCTGAACACTAGGGGCTGCGCCAACCATACTCGAATTCCTATGGCTAAGTGAGAGTAGTAAAGCCCTATAGTCTGATTGCCTGGTTCGTGGTGCGAAACACCTCCTTATAAGGACCCATTCATGGGATAAAGAGTGTTCAGAAATACCCCGAACACCCCCGTACTGCTCATGTGGGGGCTAAAGCCAACGACTGGCCAACTCTCAGAATTTACATACAATAAACAGCCGCAAAGCAAGAACATATGTTCAAAAAAAACAGGCAACATATAATAATAGTGCCATCATCCCATATTACAAACATTGGCAAGAATTCCCTCGGGGAAATATAATGTCTTTGGTGCACTTATCCACCGCCAGGCGGGAACCCTTAATTACACCTTCATAATACAGTTCGGGCTTGCGATGCTCCTTACCCTCCGGTGGCCCCTCAGTTATCAGCTTCTCCGCATCAAGCTTCCCCCAATGCACTTTCGCATGGGCAAGCACCATACGAGCACCTTCTATACAGACTGATCGCTTGATAGTATCAAGCCGAGGATAGGCGCCCACAATCCGCTTCACGAGTCCGAAGTAACTGCTTGGAATTGGCTCTGCAGGCCACAGCCGGATAATCAAGTCCTTCATGGCTAGTTCGGCCGCCTGGTGCAGTTCGACCAGCTGCTTCAGCTGATCGATAAAAGGCACCGGATAGTTCGGCGCCAGATACTACAACCAGAAGTCCCTCCCCGCCGACTCCCTCTCCTCGGACCGGTAAAATTGGGTAGCATCTGATATGCTGTGAGGCAGATCCGTAAACACCCCTGTAAAAACAAGAATTCAGCTTGCCGCTTAGAGTTCTCCGTGCTATAACGCAATAATGGCCAAAGATACAACAGGCCTTACCAGCCGCAACTTTTCGGGCCTCCTGAATGTCCCGTACAGCACCTCGGGCTTCTTCCCGAGCATCTTCCGCGGCTTGGAGAGCTTGGGCGAGTTCGGATTCTTTCCCTACTAGACTCTGCTCCAAGCTCTCGCTTTTCGTCACAGCATCCTGGAGCTCCCGCTCAGCCGTGACGACCATGGCCTCGTGTTTTTCACGCAGCACCTGTTCGGCGGCAGCCCTCTCTTGGGCCTCAGCCACTGCCTTCTTCAGTGCCTCATATTCAGCACTCGTTCCTAGGGCGCATAACACAAATACTTTTCAATAAGCACACTTATTCACTTTTGCCCAATGCAAGACAATGTTTAACATACCTTGTTTCTCTTCTAATTGCTTCTTCACACGGCCAAGTTCTTCTTCCGCCTGTTCCAGGCTCTGCTTTAGTTCGGACACTTCCGCATCATAAGCAGCAGTCCTCTCCGCAGCCGCCTATTTTCAAAACAAATGGGTATGCATCATTAAACAAAGGTTCCCATTACAATAGAGGGTTTGATCCCCTGCCCGGCTCTCTTTTGCCGGACAGTGTATCAGGGGCTACTCCTCATATCATACTAATTCTTCAAAGGTTCCTTAGAAACCATACCTCAAAGTCCTTTATAAGGCCAAGACAGGACTCATTCAGCCTGCTTTCGGCAGCCTGAATCTTTCCAACCACCGTACCCATAAGGGTCTGATGTTCATCAACGACGGACGCGTTCCTTAAACGCTGTCAATAGGCCACCCGGCAGCTCTGCGCAGACAGAGGTTGCCGGCGGAGTAGTCAAACCTCCCTTCATGGAAGGTGGCCACTCGCCCGATCCTGGAGCCTTAGAGGCCTCCAGAACCTTATCCGGCTCTGAGTCTCTTCGAGACAACACCTCGGTGTCACGCCCAGACTTCGGAAAAAGAGTCCCAGGAGGCGTCTCGCTCGCCACAGCATTCGAGCTCAATGAATCCTCCGATGAGGACTGTCCGGCAGGAGACCCCACCGGGCTATATGAAATGTGGTGATAGCTAAAACTATTATGCCCAGACGACCCCGGATACATAGGCGTATTCGGATTTCGGTTACTTACGATTTTCCCAGGAGCTAGGCCTCGGGATTCCACTCCGGGCTGTTATCGGCAGCCGGGGTGGATGCCTCTGGAGGGGAACCTCGCCCTCTCTTGGGCGATTCGGCCTCCAGGGATGGGGAAGCCGCACGCTTCTTCCCGCCTGCAGAGCGAGGCTCGTCCTCCTCTGCCTCCTCCTCTTCGTCTTCAGAAGGAGCGTCGCTGGAGCCTTTGGATCCGGCGTCCTAAGCCTCGCGACAGCGGAGGCCACTTCGGGTCTTCTTGACCTTCTTGGAGGCCTCCTTCTTGAGTGCCTTATAGGGCACAGGGACCAGCATCTTCGTTAGAAGAGGTCCGGCCGGTTCCTCCGGCAGTGGGTCCGGACATTGTATCCGCTCCACCCTTTTTATCCATCCCTAAAGCCACAATGAAGCACGATTAAAACGTCCCCCTCATGATATGCCAGCTGAAGCCTGGAGAGACAGGACGTGGCTATAACTTACCGGGCTTGTAGAATGGGATAATTGATACCCCCGGTCCTCGGAAGAGTCCGGCCATGATTTGCTGGACCTAAAGAGCACCTTCCAGATATCCTCATGGGAGGAATCATAGAGCTCCCGGAGGGTTTAGTGCTTGGTTGGGTCGAATTCCCATAAAGTACAGGCTCGACGCTGGCAAGGGAGAACCAGGCGAACTAGCATCACCTGGACCACGTCAACAAGCTTGACGTCCTTGTCGACCATACTCCGAACACGCATCTGGAGCAGTGATAGCTCATCAGACGAGCACCAGTTCAGGCCCTTCTTGGGCCATGACGTAAGCCGTAGTGGAGCTCCGGATCTGAACTCAGGAGTTGCTGCCCATTTTTCGCCGCGTGGTTCGGCGATATAAAACCACTGCTGCTGCCACTCCTTGACGGAGTCATTAAAAGTGCCCTTCGGCCAAACAACCTTGGGCATCTTGCTCACCATGGCGCCGCCGCACTCGGCGTGTTCGCCACTCACCACCTTGGGCTTCACATTGAAAATCTTCTGCCACAGGCCGAAGTGAGGCGGAATCCGGAGGAAGGCCTCGCACACGACGATGAACGTCGAGATATTGAGAAAAGAGTTGGGGAAAGATCGTGAATGTCAATCCCGTAGTAATACATGACTCCTCGAACAAATGGGTGGAGGGTAAACCCGAGCCCGCGGACAAAATGGGGAAGGAACACGACTCTCTCGTGGGGCTCCGGAGTAGGGACAACCTGTCCCGCCGGTGGGAGACGGTGGCCAATCTTCTTGGCCAGATACCCGGCTTCCCGGAGCCTCTTGATATCCTTCTCCCAGACGGT
>NW_025239109.1:0-4001 GCF_018294505.1 Triticum aestivum
CAAGAAAAAGCCACAAAATAAAAGTTAGATCTATTCATCCTTTGTCCTAGCCAGACTGAGCCTTTGCAATTTTCTTTTCATTGTTTGCATTATTGAATTATCAGTTGCATCGCCGTGTCGAGTTGTTGGTCTTAGTGTCTAGTTCCTTTAGAGTTTCGAGTTCTGTTCACATTAGTCACGCAGCCGCTGCATCATTATCCCATCCGCTGTCCACCATCCCATCCACCAATTTCCATCATGTGCTACGCACTGTTTATTGTCATAATCATAGTTGAGGTCACTCACATCTTCGCTTGATCGAATCTGCATCTTATCTAGTTTGTCTTGGAAAGAGGGAGAAAAAGAAGATAAAGAAAAAAAAAGAAAAAAAAGGAAAGAAAAAAAAGAAAAAAAGGGAGAAGAAAAAGAAAAAAAGGCGTGAGAAAAAAAAAGAGAGAAGAAAAAAAAATTAGATCTATCTAGAATCAATCTCGTACCTGAATTCGGATTGGAATCTGTTTTGCGCACTGTTCAGTAAAACAGGTGTATCTTCCTCATACGAAGTCTGTTTTGGCTCCGTGAGTACTCAAATTGAAGATAGCGACGAGCCGCATCTTAATAGTTGCAGAAGCTAGTTCAATATTTGACACCTCAAAATCGGCTTCTAAATAGGTCTTTTTGCCCTCCGAAGTTCGTGAACACAACTTGTTCCAATTTTTCAGGCCAGTTTTAGAATTCTTTGACTCCTCATATCAACTCGGAATTGAGTGGTTCTTTTTGCATTGGAAAGCTTGAGTTAGTAGCATTCTTTGAAAGAATTTATCAGAAAATTGTCTCAAACTTTTCAAGAGGAAAGTTGGAGAGAGAGTTGTTGTATATCCTGCTTGGCAGTTGTTTTTCATCATTATCTTCACTGCCGTTGTGATCTTCACTTATATCTTGCTATCAAGAGCTACTTAGTATCCTTCATTGATGCTAGTTATGCTACGCCGTGACCTCATTAGTGTTCTAGGCTCGCGTCTCTAGTCCGGTCTAGCCTGGGACCAGCATAGTACCGTCGTTGAGCGTTTATTCAACATTGCATCTTTGAATTGATTATTGCTAATCTTTTGCTACCATATATAGCCAACCCAGCTCCACATATTTCTATACCGTGTATACGTACGCTCCCCTGGCAATCGCTTTACTCAATATTCGGAGTTACTTGACACCGCTGGTTGCCGATCACCGCTTGCTGCATGGTAAGAACTTGTAAGACATTGATATTTGCTTTACTGTGAGCGTTTTACCACCACATCCTAGTAGTTATAGGAACATTATTTTTGGGTTTTGTTTCTTGGTATACTAATCATGACAGGATCCAGAGTCAATTCATGGGCTTTGTCGATCGCGGGAGACGTGCCACCACCTTTGCAAATACCACAACCGTCACGAGAGGTGCACAAACATCCAAATGCACATGATCAAGTTAATGTATCTATACCACCATTTAATGGCCGTTTTAAACCTGCTTTCTATATTGAATGGGAGTTCGACATAAAAAATATATTTGCTTCCCATAATTTCAATGAACATAAAAAGGTTAAGGTTGCGGTTGGTCCTTTCACTGGTTATGCTTTGGTTTGGTGGAGTGAATATTGTCGGTTACACCCTGATTATATACCTACTACTTGGGATGATTTGAAACTTGCCATGCGACATACTTTCGTCCCTGCTTATTATACTCGTGACATGATTAAGAAGTTGCAACACTTAAAACAAGGTAGTGAAACTGTAACAAAATATTATGATGATTTACAAACTACCTTGTTGCATTCCTCTTTAGAAGAAAGTGAAGATGATTTTATGGATAGATTTTGGGGAGGATTAAACCGTGATATTCAAGAGATACTAATTCATGAAGAGTGTTATCCTATGGACCATTTGTTTCATCTTGCTTGCAAAGCTGAACAGGAAATAAAACGACGTGTTGGCCACGATGAGAACAAGCGCACGGTGCACATTCCAAGAGTTGGTATGATTGTTCCTTCAACTACTAGGCATACTATGACAACCACATCCATTGTTGTCAGGACTACATCACCTCCACCATGTGACACATCGCCCCCGAGAGTGGCTACATCATCTGAGTTGATCATAAGAGGTAATGACAAAGGTACTGATCTTCCATCTCTACATGAGAATGATGAATGCCTTGTCAATTTGAATGCACCATCTGATGAGCTACCCACTGTCGTGGTTCTAAGCCTGACAGTAGAGTGGGGGGTAGGTATGGAGAGGCAAGGTCCTAGCTATGGAGAGGTTGTAAGCACAAAGGATGTACGAGTTCAGGCCCTTCTCGGAAGAAGTAACAGCCCTACGTCTCGGAGCCCGGAGGCGGTCGAGTGGATTATGAATGTATGGATTACAAGGTGCCGAACCCCTCTGCCTGTGGAGGGGGGTGGCTTATATAGAGTGCGCCAGGACCCCAGCCAGTCCACGTAGGAGAAGGTTTAAGGTGAGTTAAGTCTGGGGCGTTACTGGTAACGCCCCACATAAAGTGCCTTTACTATCATAAAGTCTACTTAATTACAGGCCGTTGCGGTGCAGAGTGCCTCTTGACCTCCTGGTGGTCGAGTGAGTCTCCATGGTCGAGTCCTTCAGGACAGTCGAGTGAGTCCTCGTTGGTCGACTGGAAGGCGACCTCTTCTAGGGATGTCCTAGGGTAAGTTACTTGGAACAGGTCCATGACCCTACCTTAGGTACATAACCCCATCATTAGCCCCCGAATGGATTGAGGCTTCGAGTGAAGAAGGAGTTGATGTCGTTTCCGATTAACCTTTGCGCTCTAGTTGTGCGCTGTTCTGGATCAAAGAATCTCTTCGTTGACAGGGAGCAATTTGTCTTCGGTCGACTCGATCCATTCTATTTTTGCGTCGAGTGATCTTTCGAGCTTCGACGATCTCCGAGCGACGGATCGCCAGAAACACCGCGTCTGACAGACTGATTTGTTGCTCGCGGATTCCGCGGGGTGCGAAATTTGGGGGCGCGCGCGAAGCGGGGCGGACCGCGGCGTTCGGATAGGACGGGGCATAGACGCCTCGATCTCCGCGCCGCCTTTTTCGCCACGTATCCAGTCCTCATAACTGCTCCCAGATATGATTAGATCGACCGGGCCCACGTGTCAGCCACTCGGAAGGGACCTTATAAATGTGCCCGGCGAGGATTTCTGTGCTGCGCCCCAGCATTCTCCCTCTCTCCCTCTGCTTCCTTCCTCCCTGCTCAGCGTGCTCGCTCTCGCCTCCGCACCACTTCCCTTCGTGCATCTCACCGGCGACCATGACCAAGGAGAAGACGGCGGCGCTGGAGCGTGCCAAGAAGGCGTCGGCATCGGAGAAGGCGAAGGGGAGATCCACCAGCCGCAGAGGGTCCTCGTCCAGATCCCGCCTGCCGAAAGGCTGGGTCCAAGGAGACTGGATCCAGTCGACCATCACGGAGAAGGATCTCCTTGACATGGCCAACGAGGGCTTGATCCCTCACGGAGCTGCGAGGTTGCCGGGGAAGGAGTGGCAGCCACAGCCAGAAGAGGGTGAGTGTGTGCTTCTGGCCACTCATGTTGACCGTGGGTTTTCCTTGCCGCCAAGCATTTTCTTCCGTGGCTTCTTGAATTTCTTTGGAGCGCAGCTCCACCACTTTACCCCAAACTCCATTGCCTATCTTGCTGCATTCGTGTCCATGTGTGAGGGTTTCTTGGGCTGTCGACCGCACTGGGGTTTGTTCAAACGTATCTTCACGTGTCGCTCTCAGACCGTGAAGAAGGCGAGCCCAGGTGATGAGAAGACCCGAGTCGTCCAAATGTGTGGGGGCCTGGGGATTCAGGTGAGGAATAATAGCACCTTCCCGCCCATGTCCTTTCCCGAGTCCGTCAGAGGCTGGCAGTCGACTTGGTTCTACTGCCAGGTCCAGTCGACGCCAGGGCAGTCGAGTGGACTCCCTCCGTTTACCATGGACCGAGTGAACAAGCCCTCCCCTCTGAAGCTGAT
>NW_025239110.1:0-4001 GCF_018294505.1 Triticum aestivum
CCCCTGCTACTATACATACTGGACCAGTTACAAGAGCTCGTGCACGCCAATTAAATTACCAGGTACTTTCATTTCTTGGTAATGATTCTAATGTTCATTAGAATATGATGCTGACTAAATTGGATACATTTGTTTTGCTTATAAATGAAGGGCCTAGCTTGGAGAAGGATGAACATTGGAGGAAGGACAAGCATGGAGATGACGACATGCGCAAGGGAAACAAGAAAGGAGTTTCAAGTAATGATTTCAGCACTTTGAAGCCACCGTAATGAGTGCATGAAGTCTTGGACGAAATATACAAGATGCCACTTCACGAATTTCGTGCGGAGACTATTATGGGTGTTGTGTCACCTTATTATTGGGCCAGACCCATGTAATTACGAAATACATAAGTATAGGTTGATAGGGTTGGTTTCAGACCCCTCCTCCAAGGGCCACGAAATTCACCCCCACTTCCTCCATATTTACAACCCTTAGGGCGTCGTTTAGACTTTGGGTTATGTTTAGATTAAAAGTTCACCATAGCTGCAACTTTGCTTAGTTCATTCGTGTTCAACAACCAGACCGAGGTGTCACAGAACCCCGCCTTGATCAATAAAGCTTCCATCTTATATTCGCTATATCCAGATTGCAATCTTAGTTTCTTTCTTGTTCTTCGTTTGCTTGCAGGAAATTGACCTTCGTGGTGAGGTTGATCATGCTCCGGCGTGGTCAATAACCTCACGAAGTTGGTTTAGCAATTGCTAAGGCGCTCTGTCCTCGCACGTTCGTAGTCGGATCGTGAAAGTCTACTCCTCCAAAACGATAATCACCATCTCATCGAAAGACGGGAAACCTTTGACTCTATCACGCCTAGAGGGCTTGTGGGCCCCCTAGACCTCCTCCAACCTCAACTCCAACTCTATATAACCCTATTCAGGGAGAAAGAAAATCAAAGAGAAGGATTCATCACATTTTACGATATGGAGCCGCCGCCACCTCCTGTTCTTCATCGGAAGGGCTGATCCGGAGTCCGTTCAGGGCTCCGGAGAGGGGTTCATCACCATCATCATCACCAACCTTCATCCATCACCAATTTCATGATGCTCACCACCATGCGTAAGTAATTCCGTCGTAGGCTTGCTGGACGTTGATGGGTTGGATGAGATTTATCATGTAATCGAGTTAGTTTTGTTAGGGTTTAATCCTTAGTATCCACTATGTTCTGAGATTGTTGTTGCTATGACTTTCCTATGCTTAATGCTTGCCACTAGGGCATGAGTGCCATGATTTCAGATCTGAACCTATTATGTTTTCATGAATATATTTGTGTTCTTGATCCTATCTTGCAAGTTGTAGACACGTATTACGAGTTATGATCCGCATACCCCAAGGTGACAATAATTGGGATTCTTTCCGATGATTACCGTAGTTTGAGGAGTTCATGTATTCACTAAGTGCCAATGCTTTGGTTCAGTTCTCTATTAAAAGGAGGCCTTAATATCCCTTAGTTTCCATTAGGACCCCGCTACCACAGCAGGGTAGGACAAAAGATGTCATGCAAGTTCTTTTCCATAAGCATGTATTACTATATACAGAATACATGCCTACATTAATTGATGAATTGTCCGTTTGTCTTCTTCATGGACTCATTCTTCTTCCTTGCGGGATCTCAAGCAAGATGACCATACCCTCGAAATCACTTCTATCTTTGCTTGCTAGTTGCTCGCTCTCTTGCTATGCCTATGCCGTGATACCTACCACTTGCTATAGCATGCCTCCCATATTGCCATGTCAAGCCTCTAACCCACCTTGTCCTAGCAAACCGTTGTTTGGCTATGTTACCGCTTTGCTCAGCCCCTCTTATAGCGTTGCTAGTTGCAGGTGAAGATGGAGTTTGTTCCATGTTGGAACATGGATTTGTTGGGATATCACAATATCTCTTATTTTAATTAATGCATATATATACTTGGTAAAGGGTGGAAGGCTCGGCCTTATGCCTGGTGTTTTGTTCCACTCTTGCTGCCCTAGTTTCCGTCATACCGGTGTTATGTTCCTTGATTTTGCGTTCCTTACACGGTTGGGTTACAATGGGAACCCCTTGACAGTTCGCCTTGAATAAAACTCCTCCAGCAAGGCCCAACATTGCTTTTACCATTTGCCACCCAGCCTTTTCTTTTCCATTGGGTTTCCGGAGCCCGAGGGTCATCTTTATTTAAATCCCCCTGGGACAATGCTCCTATGAGTGTTCCAACCTGTCAGCTGCTGGTGGCCACCAGGGGCATCTCTGGTCTGGCCTACCAGAACCTTGGACAATCCAGTGTGCCCTGAGAACGAGATATGTGCAGCTCCTATCGGGATTTGTCAGCACATTCGGGTGGCTTTGCTGGTCTTGTTTTACCATTGTCGAAATGTCTTGTAACCGGGATTCCGAGCCTGATCGGGTCTTCCTGGGAGAAGGAATATCCTTCGTTGACCGTGAGAGCTTGTGATGGGCTAAGTTGGGACACCCCTGCAGGGATTTGAACTTTCGAAAGCCATGCCCGCGGTTATGGGTAGATGGGAATTTGTTAATGTCCGGTTGTAGGAAACCTGAAACTTATCTTAATTAAAATGCATCAACCGCGTGTGTAGCCGTGATGGTCTCTTCTCGGCGGGGTCCGGGAAGTGAACACGGTGTTGGAGTTATGCTTGACGTAGGTTGTTCTAGGATCACTTCTTGATCATAGTTTCTCAACGTGCCTTTGCCTTCTCTTCTCGCTCTATTTTGCGTATGTTAGCCACCATATATGCTAGTTCTTGCTGCAGCTCCACCTCATACCTTTTCCCTACCTATAAGCTTAAATAGTCTTGATCGCGAGGGTGTGAGATTGCTGAGTCCCCGTGACTCACAGTTTACTTCCAAAACCAGATTGTAGGTGCCGATGGTAACGTGCAGGTGACGCACCTAGCTCAAGGAGGACTTTGATGAAGATCTCGTTCTTTGTGTTGTTTCGTTTTCCAGTTGATCAGTAGTGGAGCCCAGTTGGGGCGATCGGGGATATGTAGCATCAGGGGTACTCTTCTTTTATTTTGGTTCTGTAGTCGGACCTTGATTGTATCTGGATGTTGTAATGCTTTATTCATGTATTGTGTGAAGTGGCGATTGTAAGCCAACTCTATATCTCTTTCCTTATTCAGTACATGGGATGTGTAAAGATTACCCCTCTTGCGACATTGCTTACAATGCGGTTATGCCTCTAAGTCGTGCTTTGACACGTGGGAGATATAGCCGCATCGTGGCCGTTACATAATGAGACGCTGCCATAAACTTAGCTAATGCCGAGTGACTAGGAACACATCATCCGTAGGGAGGCATGGTTTTTGTAGAGGCCCCCTGTGATCGAGTCCCCCTCCGGCATAGTACTAGAATAGGTCTCGAGATGGGATCTCACAAGGACAGAAACTTGCGGTGGCGGAAAAGTTTCTTTCGTGTCCCCTCTGGTCTACAAGGAAAATTTGGGAATTTCTAAAGCTGAGATTAGGGTTGGAGGAGCTCTGATGGAGGCGGGGTGTCCCGATCTTTCGATGAGATGATACTACCGATTTGGTGGAGACGACTTTGACGATCCGACTACAAACGTGCACGACGTTGCGCCTTAGCAATCGCTAAACCAATCTCCTGAGGTTATTGACCACGCCGGAGCACGATCAACCTGACCACGAAGGTCTATTCCTGCAAGCAATCGAAGAACGAGCAAGAATATGATAAAAGCAATCTGAATATTGCGAATATATATGAAGTATTGATAAAGGTGGGGATCCGTAAGCGGTCTTGGTCTGGTCGTTGGACACAAACGAAGTACACGAAGTTGCAATGGCTAACTTTTAACTAAACAAATCCCAAGGAAAAGCTACTAGATGGATCTACTTATATAGGAGCAAGGGGTGGCGGCCAAGGAGGTGGGAGGACGTCCCAAGGCAGCCTAAAACTAAATCTAAGTCGTACAAGGCCAATGGGCCCAAGTGGAGGTGATGTAACA
>NW_025239111.1:0-4001 GCF_018294505.1 Triticum aestivum
TCAGTACCAAGATTTGTGCTCAAAGACGCAAGCATTCAATTGCAAAGACGCAGCATGGATAAATACCTTCACTCTTTCAAGTAGTTCGTCATATCTCCGATGTCCTTCTTGCAAAAATCTTTTTCTACAGTTGAAAGGACCCTTTACTTATTTCGGTGTTCAATCTCATTAACTGTTGAATTATACAAATAACATGTAAGATTTTATCTCTTCTGATTAAAACATGGACAATAAAATCTAGAATATCTCCTTATTTGCAAGAATCTAATGCAATTTCAAGCATGTCCAATACATTCGTAATAATTTTCTTCTTCTGACTCAAAGATTAAGAAGTAATGTATATGATAGCATGAGGCCGAAGGAATCAAATGTTGGCGCCGCCGCTTCTCGCAGCGCCGCTCTTCTTCTTGCTCACAAAACTCTCACTTGTAGTTTCTCTCAAGAACACACACACGCGCCAAGGAAGACACCAGCACCAGCTTTGCCAAGAACTCTCTTCCTTGGTCCACACAAACACTACATTTTTGCTCAGCCCTCTCGGCTCAACTCCGTCGATTAGTACAAGGGGTTTTATACCCATTATAGCACAGGCGCACGCACACCACTAGCATCGACCCACTAACTAACTAGACGCTAACTACATGCAACTAATTCCTACATGCACGTCCAGCCCTTATCCACTCAACGGATCACAACTAACTAGATGCCCCACATCCGCCGGTCGTGTGGTTCTCCGCAACAGTACAGCCACACGTCTGCTAACGCACGCGACTAAGTCAAGATTATGGCTAACAATTCTCCTCTTAATCTTGACACGCCTTGTCGACGACCGTCATCTTGAACCCCTTCGCTCGACGTCATCACGTGCCTCCGCGCCCGTTGCCATGTGCTGTGTGCCCGCCGTCGCCGGAGTTGATGCAGCTCGCGTTGTTGTCGTCGTCACGGTCGTGACCAAGCACGCGGACCCGACCTAGCGCACCGACTCCGGTCACACCGTGCTCCGTCACGATTCTGGCGAAACACACCGAGCTCCTTCTCCGCCGGCGACACACGCCTGGCGTCCCTCTGCACCCGCACGTCCCACGCGCACCCGACGCGCTCGACGAGCCTGATTGCACCAGTGCGTCCCGCACGTCCCGCGCGCACCCGACGCGCCCGACGAGCCCGACAGCACCAGACGCTCACCGCGTGCCGCCTCCGCGTCCGCCATGGCGGCCGCCAGCGACAAACGCCGGAAGGATGTAGCCGAACTCGAGCACGGACTCGAGCACCACAGCGACATACGCCTCCTCCCAACGTCAACCGTACGCGCGACCGCGGTCACGACGCGCCCGACGCGTCCAGTGCGCACCCATAACACGCACCGGTCGCGCCCTGCTCGCCGCCGCGTCTTATTGCCCTGCACCGCCGCGGCCTCCATGCCGCCACGCCGCGCCACCGCAGTCTCTGTGCCACCAGCAGGTCCGCCGCGGCCGTCGCGGCTCTATGCCACGCGCCTCCACGGTTGTCGCGCCGAGCCGCCGCGACCTCTGCGCCACCATGCAGGTCCTCCGCGACCTCCTCATCTCCGCGACCACCGTGCTCTTCGTGCACGACATCACACCGCACAGCCGCGGACTCGCCGCGCATCGCCGTTGCCACGTGCTCGCCGCGTGCCGCAGCCGATGCCTCCATGTCGGCCGCGCACGCCCCGTCCAACGCGGACGCCACCGCGCGCCACGCCCGTCCCTCGAACCTTGTGGCTCTGATACCAATTGTTGGCGCCGCCGCTTCTCGCAGCGCCGCTCTTCTTCTTGCTCACAAAACTCTCACTTGTAGTTTCTCTCAAGAACACACACGCGCCAAGGAAGACACCAGCACCAGCTTTGCCAAGAGCTCTCCTCCTTGGTCACACAAACACTACATTTTTGCCCAGCCCTCTCGGCTCAACTCCGTCGATTAGTACAAGGGGTTTTATACCCATTATAGCACAGGCGCACGCACACCACTAGCATCGACCCACTAACCAACTAGACGCTAACTACATGCAACTAATTCCTACATGCACGTCCAGCCCTTATCCACTCAACGGATCACAACTAACTAGATGCCCCACGTCCGCCGGTCGTGTGGTTCTCCGCAACTCGCTCCACGAGTGGCGGCCAATGGCTTCGGCTGCCGCTCGCTTCACGAGTGGGAGTCGTGACTGTTGTTCGAAGCCAACATTCCGGCGCCGCCGGACATGCGCGCCGGGCTGACGGGGTGGAGGCTCAGCAACGGGGGGTGCCCATTCCGCCGTTGCCCGACGTCGAGGCGCGCCCCACCTACTTCGCCGCCGAGATCGACCGTGTGTGTGCCTCCCTCACCTAAGAGAAGCTCACCCTTCCTCAGTACACCGCCGACAACCATGCGGTGTGAGCAGCGTACTTCGAGCGCCGACAGGAGAGGAGGCTGGCGTCCACCAACGGGGCACCGGTGGTGGGCGGTGTGAAGAACAGCGAGGGGCACCGCGTGTGGTGGGGCGCCCCCAGCCGCACGCTTGACGGCGTGCTGGAGTACCTGAAGGGCGGCAACGACCCGCCACTGGCATACCCTCCACCGGCGGCCGCCCCGGCCCACCACCGGCGCGCCGGGCAATGGATGCTCAGGAGCTTTGGTTCCTCCTCGTCTTCCTCCTCGCACTCCTCCTCACGCTCTTCTTCCCACTCCTCCAGCTCTCCGGCGTTGCTCGGCGTCAAGGCCAAGCCAGCAACAGAGACGCCGCTCGGTCGGCGCACTCGCAGCGCCGACATCATCATAAACAATGGCGGCCGGCGCGCCTCCTCGTCGGTTCCTCCGCGCTTCGTTAAGCCAAAGATGGAGCTGGGGCTTCCCGCCGTGAAGACGGAGCACGGGGACGTGGAGGTCGACGACGAGGCGGCCCTGAAATGGGCGCGCAAGAACTACCTCATGATTGAGATGGAGCGCCAGTGTGCCGCCCTGCAGCGCTTCGAGCAGCGCCGCCGGGGCCGCGATGAAGGAGGCATCGTCGTCCTTGACGACAACGACGATGATGACGCGCCGCCACCGCCACCGGTCCGCCATGGCGACGCCGGCCAAGGGTCCAGCAGGGGCGTCCGCATCAAGGAGGAGAAGACCAACGACGACGATGGAGGCGAGGATGGCGGTGATGACGGTGACCACGCCGCGTTCAGCGACTTCTTCGCCCCTTAGTTTATTGTTTAGGCCTTTGTTTAGATAAATTTGCTATGTAAACCGCGAACATGTCTAATATATGCCAAGTTTGCCGAATTTAAGTCGAGTTTAATTGAAACTTTGCCGATTTTTTTATACAGCGCCTGGGGGCGGCCCTGGGGTCGGTGACTGGGAACCAACTCGCCCTCAGGCCATTTTTTTGCGCCGGCTCGCCCCCAGGCGGCGATTTTACACGCCCCCTCAGGGGCCAACGGCTGGAGATGCTCTAAGAGGGCGACCTCACCATCTTGTATCGTTCGACCGTGTACTTCTGTGGTTGGTGCTTTATATATAAAGCGGGCGAAAGCCTGTTTCAAGGAACAAGCTGGATGGGTTTTAATCATGGTTTTTGAGGACGGCGGAGGGGCTGGGGGCATGGAACTGGAGGCGTGCCTCACTCCTCATGTTCTTGCCAGGCTCGTCGCCGACCAAGAGCTCATGAACCAGTCGGTCTAGGAGGGCAGAGATGGTCATGATGGCGGCAGAAGTGTGTCTCCTCATGCCCTCACCTGTTCCGGTGCTTTATTTTCTTCCTTCAAATGTTGTGTCTGTGATGTACTCCCTCCATCTCAAAATTCTTGTCTTAGATCTGTCCAAATATGGATGTATCTAGTTATATTTTAGTGTTAGATACATCCGTATCGAGACAAATCTAAGACAAGAATTTTGGGACGGAGGGAGTAGTAATAATCCTGCCCAGTGTTAGGTTGCATTTTTTTTCCTTTTATTGCATTTTTTTCCGCCGCCACCGACTTCCGCCATCCCGTCCCCCTCTTCATCGGTGCCGG
>NW_025239112.1:0-4001 GCF_018294505.1 Triticum aestivum
TTTTTTTTCCAAAATTGATGAACTTTTTTACAATTTCGTTACCCTTTTTCAGCATTGATGAACGTTTTGAAAATTTATGAACATTTTTTAAAATTTTATTTTTTTTCATATTTCTTTATTTATTTTTCAATTTGTGAACTTTTTCATATTTTGACAAACTTTTTTTCAATATTGTTGAAATTTTCCAAAATTCATGATTCTTTTTTTAAATTTTCAAAAGCTAATGGTCTAGTGTCAACAACTGAATGACCGACTGAGGCAGAAAAGAATCGACAGAGCGAGCAAGCCTGCCTATTGATGGATGGATCGAGCGAACCTTCGTTTTAATAGGCCGCCCAGCTTGCGCCAGCACGGACAACTGGCGCTTAAGGCGCCCTATTGGAAGTCTGAGTAGTCCCTGCCCACAAAACAGTGGTCACAAGGTTGTTATCCATGTCTGTTGTGTGACTATGTCACTTCGATTGCCCAATCGCTAATTTAACAAATAATCTATCCAATAACTCTCTATTATGGAATCCCAACAAAATAAGTTTGAAGGTGTAACTCAGAACATTTATTATTGCCACTTTAGTGGCTAACTTGTGACTGTCGGTGCTTCCCTTCCCGTGACAACTGACAAGCTACCTTCATCCTTTTGATCTCCCTTTAGAAGTCCAATCAAGGTGAAATACATGATCACAGAACTGCCGAACGATGTACTCTAGATAGCATGCAACAACTATTTATATACTCATGAGTGTTCTTTGGGGATATCATTCCCACTGTTGTGGTATGATAGGGACTCCTTCACCTTCACTTCCATTTGGCTCATGTGAGATATTGGAGGAAACCAAAATTCCAGGCCTTGTTCCTCTGGAAATAACTATTACTGTTCCCATGTTGCATAACAGAATACCCATGATAGATTTTACTGATGTCAAACTCCCCATTAAGCCGACTAGTGGAATTTCAGGCCATTCCATCCACTGAACGGTACCAGTCCCATGTCTACTTGAAGTAGGAGTCATCCTACGTGAAGTATGCTGCTAAGGCAGTAAGACAAATCATAACATAATTTTTAAGAAAGAAGGATGGCGGAATGTGACGTGGTTCGCTCTACTACAAAAGGCCGTCATAGTTCACCTACAACAATGAGTATTTAACAAAAACTACCACAATTCATCAAATCATGCTCATAAGCTACCACTTTACAAATTTGTGCCAAAACTACCACTTTTTCTCTAATATTTAAATAAAAACTATCACATCGACTTAATGAATGATTAGCCAAAAATGACTACAAACTATTAAAAACTACGAGCCAAAAAAGCACATGAAAAACACAGTGAAGTTCAAGTAGACATGCCGAGAAGTTCAAGTTCCTCAGGCGGTGCATTTTCGAAGAACCAGCTTCACGTTAAAGGCAGAAAGCATGATCTCGTCGTTTTCAAAATTACTTGAAAACGGCTAGGAACTATAGAAAACAATTAACATGAAAAAGTTTTGCATTTTCCGTACCTTTTCAACATTATTATTTTCCCCATTCCGATAAAGTTGTAGAAATTACGGCCAAAACACATTTTTGCCAATTTCAAAATTGACTTAACACTGTAAGGAATTGTGAGAAACAGGGGAGTTAACACTGTAAGTAATTACCAGAAAGTTCCGCATTTTCTCATGCTTTTTAATGCCATATCATTTGCTCCATTCGGACGTATGGTTAAAAAATTAGCTCAAAAATACGAACTCGATGGGACTTGTACCATTTTCTAAATTACTTTTAAACCATTCAAAATTAGAAAAAACTTTCAACATGAGAAAGTAGCGCATTTTCATAAGCTTTCCAACGCCATATCATTTTCCTCAATTAAATTAGCTGTTTAGAAATGGCATCAAAAATATGAACTCGGTTGTTCGGTTTGCAAAATTTTATGACTTTCCAAATTACTCTTTAACCATAGGAAATTAGAGGAAACTTTCAAAATGTGGAAGGAGCGGTTTTGCAGCAGCTTCCCAAGGCCATATTATTTGCCTATAAATGGTTTAGAAATGCGATCAAAAATACGATTCATGTTTTTTATATGAAGAAAAACGTTTTTCAAAACTTCTTTTAAACCGCTTACATTTTGCCAAAAATTTAGCTTTCCAACGGTATATCGCAAGCCTCATTTGGGCAATGTTGGCGGAAGTTCAACCTAGCACCGGGGGAAGTACAGGTCGAACAACTCAAGTAGTAAAATTGTAAAAGACGCAAGTTTATCATGACCCGAGAGAAAAATCCGCCTACGAGCGAGATTCCTATTTAAAACGGGCATTTAGTTGCTAAAAACCGTTTTCAGATTACATATGACATAGAACACGACTGACCAGAATAATTCGCGCGGGGAGACACAGTTGTGAAGATAGCCCGAGGGTCGGGTTCCTACAGAGGGAAGTTCAGGTTGTGTAACTCAGAAAGTTCATGTTATGATCAGAATAATATTCTGATCCCCGTGATCATAATAGTGTGTGTGTGTGTGTGTACATTAATTATTTTGATGTGTATTAAGTTTGTGCTGACTTGATGCATTAATTGTTTTGATATGTACATATATTAATGTTTCTTTCTCCTTTTAGCCCTTCTGATCGAGGCAAACTTCCGTAAGGAGACGAGGACCAAAGAAAAGGTTACACCAGAATGAAAGGTTTGCGATCACAGAAGTCGCAAAAGATGGCCAACCGATTGCTCCCAAGCTGACCAAGGACGCATTTGTATATCAGCGAAGAGTTGTAGTTAGGGAGAGCGTCCCGATCAGAATCCTACAATGGAATAAGAATAAGGATGACCCTCAAGTTTCTTATGTCCAGGATAGACAGAAAGATGATATTTGGACCTCGCTGATGACAAATTTCAGCCTAAGGCCAGATAAGGAGCCGAATAACCCAGTTATAGAGCGAAAGGTCAAGGCGTTTAAGCTAAAGAAGATGGCAGAACTATTCATGAACAGGAAGAAAGAGTTGAACATAAAGTTTATTAACAAAGAGAAGACTCCAGAATTTATCGGTCGATATGAGAAGATAAGAGATCACTGGCCTGCATTTGTGGCCTACAAGAAATTTGAGAAGGGTAAGAAAATATCACTTACAAACAGACAGAATGCTGCAAAAAAGAAGTATCACCATCACACAGGGTCTGGTGGCTACTACAAAGCCCGACCGTTGTGGGACAAAGCTAAGCAAGACATGCTTGCTAAAGGGGTCCAACCAGCGACATTGCACTGGCCAGATCGTTCAAGGACTTGGTTCTTCGAGGTTGGGGGAACTTTGGACCCAGAAACAGGGGAGTGTGTTTGGACGGACAAGAAACTTTCAATACCCATCCGGAAGTTTCAGAAAGCAATCAAGGCAGCGCAGGAAGGGACGTTCATTACCGACAGAGAGAAGTACGAGCTGACAGAGGCCCTCGGGAATCTTGAGCACCCTGGACGAACACGAGGCCCACCAGGATCCGTTCCGTAGGTACATGGGTTTCCTGACAACAGTGGTTATAGAAGCGGAGAGCGAAAGAGGAAAGTGGAAGCAACCGAAATGCAGAGGCTCAGTGCAAGATCAGCAAAACTAGAGGAACTTGAGACCCAGCGAGCTACCTAGTAACCATCTCAGCGGCATGAAGATCCTTGCTTCGACGCTGCCCCAGAAGCTACCCCACCATCTTAGCAGAGAAGCAGCGTGGCTTCCAGCCTAATTTCACGCCTCCTCGCTACCCCGTGATAGTATCGCGGAGGGTGAACATTGCGAGCTAATGATGAAATGCCAGAACCTGACATTTAAGGCGGCGGTCGGCTTTGTTATACCTCTTCGAGCTGAGGAAACTTTTCATTGTCGTCCGATTCCACATTGCTATGCTGTTGTGATGGTGGATGAAATAATGGAGGGATTTGAGGAGCTGGAGTTTGACTTCCCTACAGGTGGAGGGAAGATTTATCTGGAAAAGGCTTTAAGGAATACCTGTCTATGGACAAAGGGGTACATCAAGCTTCCAA
>NW_025239113.1:0-4001 GCF_018294505.1 Triticum aestivum
TTTTTTTTCCAAAATTGATGAACTTTTTTACAATTTCGTTACCCTTTTTCAGCATTGATGAACGTTTTGAAAATTTATGAACATTTTTTAAAATTTTATTTTTTTTCATATTTCTTTATTTATTTTTCAATTTGTGAACTTTTTCATATTTTGACAAACTTTTTTTCAATATTGTTGAAATTTTCCAAAATTCATGATTCTTTTTTTAAATTTTCAAAAGCTAATGGTCTAGTGTCAACAACTGAATGACCGACTGAGGCAGAAAAGAATCGACAGAGCGAGCAAGCCTGCCTATTGATGGATGGATCGAGCGAACCTTCGTTTTAATAGGCCGCCCAGCTTGCGCCAGCACGGACAACTGGCGCTTAAGGCGCCCTATTGGAAGTCTGAGTAGTCCCTGCCCACAAAACAGTGGTCACAAGGTTGTTATCCATGTCTGTTGTGTGACTATGTCACTTCGATTGCCCAATCGCTAATTTAACAAATAATCTATCCAATAACTCTCTATTATGGAATCCCAACAAAATAAGTTTGAAGGTGTAACTCAGAACATTTATTATTGCCACTTTAGTGGCTAACTTGTGACTGTCGGTGCTTCCCTTCCCGTGACAACTGACAAGCTACCTTCATCCTTTTGATCTCCCTTTAGAAGTCCAATCAAGGTGAAATACATGATCACAGAACTGCCGAACGATGTACTCTAGATAGCATGCAACAACTATTTATATACTCATGAGTGTTCTTTGGGGATATCATTCCCACTGTTGTGGTATGATAGGGACTCCTTCACCTTCACTTCCATTTGGCTCATGTGAGATATTGGAGGAAACCAAAATTCCAGGCCTTGTTCCTCTGGAAATAACTATTACTGTTCCCATGTTGCATAACAGAATACCCATGATAGATTTTACTGATGTCAAACTCCCCATTAAGCCGACTAGTGGAATTTCAGGCCATTCCATCCACTGAACGGTACCAGTCCCATGTCTACTTGAAGTAGGAGTCATCCTACGTGAAGTATGCTGCTAAGGCAGTAAGACAAATCATAACATAATTTTTAAGAAAGAAGGATGGCGGAATGTGACGTGGTTCGCTCTACTACAAAAGGCCGTCATAGTTCACCTACAACAATGAGTATTTAACAAAAACTACCACAATTCATCAAATCATGCTCATAAGCTACCACTTTACAAATTTGTGCCAAAACTACCACTTTTTCTCTAATATTTAAATAAAAACTATCACATCGACTTAATGAATGATTAGCCAAAAATGACTACAAACTATTAAAAACTACGAGCCAAAAAAGCACATGAAAAACACAGTGAAGTTCAAGTAGACATGCCGAGAAGTTCAAGTTCCTCAGGCGGTGCATTTTCGAAGAACCAGCTTCACATTAAAGGCAGAAAGCATGATCTCGTCGTTTTCAAAATTACTTGAAAACGGCTAGGAACTATAGAAAACAATTAACATGAAAAAGTTTTGCATTTTCCGTACCTTTTCAACATTATTATTTTCCCCATTCCGATAAAGTTGTAGAAATTACGGCCAAAACACATTTTTGCCAATTTCAAAATTGACTTAACACTGTAAGGAATTGTGAGAAACAGGGGAGTTAACACTGTAAGTAATTACCAGAAAGTTCCGCATTTTCTCAAGCTTTTTAATGCCATATCATTTGCTCCATTCGGACGTATGGTTAAAAAATTAGCTCAAAAATACGAACTCGATGGGACTTGTACCATTTTCTAAATTACTTTTAAACCGTTCAAAATTAGAAAAAACTTTCAACATGAGAAAGTAGCGCATTTTCATAAGCTTTCCAACGCCATATCATTTTCCTCAATTAAATTAGCTGTTTAGAAATGGCATCAAAAATATGAACTCGGTTGTTCGGTTTGCAAAATTTTATGACTTTCCAAATTACTCTTTAACCATAGGAAATTAGAGGAAACTTTCAAAATGTGGAAGGAGCGGTTTTGCAGCAGCTTCCCAAGGCCATATTATTTGCCTATAAATGGTTTAGAAATGCGATCAAAAATACGATTCATGTTTTTTATATGAAGAAAAACGTTTTTCAAAACTTCTTTTAAACCGCTTACATTTTGCCAAAAATTTAGCTTTCCAACGGTATATCGCAAGCCTCATTTGGGCAATGTTGGCGGAAGTTCAACCTAGCACCGGGGGAAGTACAGGTCGAACAACTCAAGCAGTAAAATTGTAAAAGACGCAAGTTTATCATGACCCGAGAGAAAAATCCGCCTACGAGCGAGATTCCTATTTAAAACGGGCATTTAGTTGCTAAAAACCGTTTTCAGATTACATATGACATAGAACACGACTGACCAGAATAATTCGCGCGGGGAGACACAGTTGTGAAGATAGCCCGAGGGTCGGGTTCCTACAGAGGGAAGTTCAGGTTGTGTAACTCAGAAAGTTCATGTTATGATCAGAATAATATTCTGATCCCCGTGATCATAATAGTGTGTGTGTGTGTGTGTACATTAATTATTTTGATGTGTATTAAGTTTGTGCTGACTTGATGCATTAATTGTTTTGATATGTACATATATTAATGTTTCTTTCTCCTTTTAGCCCTTCTGATCGAGGCAAACTTCCGTAAGGAGACGAGGACCAAAGAAAAGGTTACACCAGAATGAAAGGTTTGCGATCACAGAAGTCGCAAAAGATGGCCAACCGATTGCTCCCAAGCTGACCAAGGACGCATTTGTATATCAGCGAAGAGTTGTAGTTAGGGAGAGCGTCCCGATCAGAATCCTACAATGGAATAAGAATAAGGATGACCCTCAAGTTTCTTATGTCCAGGATAGACAGAAAGATGATATTTGGACCTCGCTGATGACAAATTTCAGCCTAAGGCCAGATAAGGAGCCGAATAACCCAGTTATAGAGCGAAAGGTCAAGGCGTTTAAGCTAAAGAAGATGGCAGAACTATTCATGAACAGGAAGAAAGAGTTGAACATAAAGTTTATTAACAAAGAGAAGACTCCAGAATTTATCGGTCGATATGAGAAGATAAGAGATCACTGGCCTGCATTTGTGGCCTACAAGAAATTTGAGAAGGGTAAGAAAATATCACTTACAAACAGACAGAATGCTGCAAAAAAGAAGTATCACCATCACACAGGGTCTGGTGGCTACTACAAAGCCCGACCGTTGTGGGACAAAGCTAAGCAAGACATGCTTGCTAAAGGGGTCCAACCAGCGACATTGCACTGGCCAGATCGTTCAAGGACTTGGTTCTTCGAGGTTGGGGGAACTTTGGACCCAGAAACAGGGGAGTGTGTTTGGACGGACAAGAAACTTTCAATACCCATCCGGAAGTTTCAGAAAGCAATCAAGGCAGCGCAGGAAGGGACGTTCATTACCGACAGAGAGAAGTACGAGCTGACAGAGGCCCTCGGGAATCTTGAGCACCCTGGACGAACACGAGGCCCACCAGGATCCGTTCCGTAGGTACATGGGTTTCCTGACAACAGTGGTTATAGAAGCGGAGAGCGAAAGAGGAAAGTGGAAGCAACCGAAATGCAGAGGCTCAGTGCAAGATCAGCAAAACTAGAGGAACTTGAGACCCAGCGAGCTACCTAGTAACCATCTCAGCGGCATGAAGATCCTTGCTTCGACGCTGCCCCAGAAGCTACCCCACCATCTTAGCAGAGAAGCAGCGTGGCTTCCAGCCTAATTTCACGCCTCCTCGCTACCCCGTGATAGTATCGCGGAGGGTGAACATTGCGAGCTAATGATGAAATGCCAGAACCTGACATTTAAGGCGGCGGTCGGCTTTGTTATACCTCTTCGAGCTGAGGAAACTTTTCATTGTCGTCCGATTCCACATTGCTATGCTGTTGTGATGGTGGATGAAATAATGGAGGGATTTGAGGAGCTGGAGTTTGACTTCCCTACAGGTGGAGGGAAGATTTATCTGGAAAAGGCTTTAAGGAATACCTGTCTATGGACAAAGGGGTACATCAAGCTTCCAA
>NW_025239114.1:0-4000 GCF_018294505.1 Triticum aestivum
TTTTTTTACACAGGTAGTAGTAGTGGAGGCGGAGACGGAGGTTCATGGGTGATGCTCCACGTGAGGCCACACAGATTTGACTTTGCTTTTGGAACTTGTGCTCCGGTTTGACTGGATTAATACTACTAGGAATAGTAATTTTCCCCAGCTGTCTTTGGCATCACGTGCATGAGGTTTTGGACACGGACGACGGAATCGTCAAAGCCTGTCAGTCTCGGCGGCTTGTATAGCATCGATTGATTTCGGATGCGAGACTTCGACCTGCAGCGGCAACTGAAATTAACCCGGCCTCGACGGACCATCTGGTCATGTACGCTGGCGTATTGATGCAACCCTAACTTTCTCTTGATCTTAAATCTTGTATGTCTCGCTTTGGCTTTTCGTCGACGGTGTTATCTTCTGCGCCGGCTCTTTTTCATCTGACACATCACGAATTTCTCAATCCCTAAGAAATCCCTTCAAGAACTCAACACCACCGTGCGCAGGCCCCGTACTCGATTGAGCCGGCTTAGGGGCCCCATCCTTTATCGTCGATGTAGAGCTTGCCGCGACGACTTTTGGTCATCCGGCCGATCACGTATCCCTTGAGTCCTTCAGAGCAGCCCTTCAAGAACTCGACACCATCGTGCGATAGCCCCACGGTGGGCGCCAACTGTCGTGGAATTATCACGTCAGATGTCCTTGTGAAAGGACTTAGTCGTGGAGCCATCGCAACGGGTTAGCTTGAAGGGGTTAAACCGAACAAGGAAAACGGGAGTTTTATACTAGTTCGGCCCCTTCGATGAAGGTAAAGCCTACGTCTAGTTGTGATGGAATTATGAGGATCTCGATAACCAGGGAGCAAAACACGCTATGCCTGGCTCTCGAGTTGTTGTTTCTTGTCCCTAAACCGCCGCCGGGTCGTCCCTTTATATACCCAGGTTGACGCCCAGCCGGTTTATAGAGTCCCGAGGCCGACTCATACAAGTGTTCGGCTCGGTCTCTCCTTTCCTTATCTTACAATACAAGCTATACGACTATGGCGGTTTACCACAACGGCCCTAATCCGCCTTTGGGCTGTGGGCCTCTAAGCTTCATAGTAAAGCGCCACCTTCCGGGTCTTCGTGGGCTTCAATACAGTTGAGTGTGAACCGGCCCCCTCCTGGGGCGGTTTATACTCAGTAATTATATCCCCAACAATGGGTATCAAGACTAGCAAAGCTTAAAGGGAAAGGAAGGGGTAAAGTGGTGAGGCTGCAGCAGCGACTAAGCATGATATGGTGGCTAACATACGCAAATAAGAGCGAGAAGAGAGCAAATGGAACGGTCGTCAACTAGTAATGATCAAGAAGTGATCCTGAACTCCTACTTACGTCAAACATAACCCAGAAACCGTGTTCACTTCCCGGACTCCGCCGAGAAGAGACCATCACGGCTACACACACGGTTGATGCGTTTTAATTCGGATCTGGTGTCAAGTTATCTACAACCGGACATTAACAAATTCACATCTGCCTATAACTGTAGGCACGGCTTTCGAAAGATTATACCGTGCAGGGGTGTCCCAACTTAGCCCATGATAAGCTCTCGCGATCAACGAAGGATATACCTTCTCCCAGGAAGACCCGATCAGACTCGGAATCCCGGTTTACAAGACATTTCGACAATGGTAAAACAAGACCAGCAAAGCCGCCCGGATGTGCCGACAAATCCCGATAGGAGCTGCACATATCTTGTTCTCAGGGCACACCGGATTGTCCAAACTTCCGGTAGGCCAGCCTAGAGTTGCCCCTGGTGGCCACCGACGGCTGACAGGTTGGACCAACACTCACGACGAGCACTGGCCTGGGGGGGATAAAATAAAGATGACCCTTGAGAGCGCGACTCCCAAGGGAAAAAGGGCTAGGTAAGGCAAATGTAAAACCAAGGTTGGGCCTTGCTGGAGGAGTTTTATTCAAAGCAAACTGTCAAGGGGGTCCCATAAATCACCCGACCGCGTAAGGAACGCAAAATCCGGGAACATAACACCGATATGACGGAAACTAGGGCGGCAAGAGTGGGACAAAACACCAGGCATAAGGCCGAGTGTTCCACCCTTTACCAAGTATATAGATGCATTAATAATATAAGAGATATTGTGATATCCCAACCAAAATCATGTCCACCATGGAGAAATCTTCAACTTCACCTGCAACTAGCAACGCTATAAGAGGGGCTGAGCAAAAGCGGTAACATAGCCAAACAATGGTTTGCATAGGAAAGGTGTCAAAGGTTAGAGGTTCATGGCAAAATGGGAGGCTTGATAAACAGGTGATAGGTAGCGCAGCATAGCGATAGAACGAAGCAACTAGCATAGCAATGATAGTAGTGAGATCCAGGGTAGCGGTCATCTTGCCTGAAATCCCGCAAGGAAGAAGAACGAGTCCATGAAGAAGACGAGCGGATGAAGCTGAACCAAGCGTAGACGAACGAATCCTCACGATCGCAACGATACGGGAACTATCGAGAAGAAGCACACAACATGGTAAACACACCACTCATGAACATGACATGATGCACAACAAGCATGATGCATGACAAAGCTACATGAAGCTACTCATGGCAAGGGATGATGCAAACAAGAGCAATACATCAAAGCAAGTTTAAATGAGGCCGGGAACAACATATAACAATTCCGGTAAGTCCTCATATGCAAATTTCGAAAATGGTCCAGATCTGAATAAACCTTAAGTTGAAGTTGTTAAACAGCAAGTTAAGATGCACCAATATGATCTACACGAGATTCTAGTCAAGTTACATATGAAGTTCATTTAATTCGGAGCTACGGCCTAGAAGATATGAGCAAAACAAGTTAAACATGGCATTGATGCAAAATGCACCCAAACATCAAGCAAACACCTCAAAACAAGGAAGCAACATGATAATATGAAGCTACATGCAATTCTAAGCAAGTTTCATATAGAGCACACTCAAAACAGAGCAACGGTTCAACACACACACACTATACAAGTTATAGCAACAATCTGTCCAAAACAGCAACTAGGCATATTGCAAGCACCAAAACAATATGCTACAGGACCTCAACAAGAAAACAAAAGGCATGGGCATGATTTACAGGTAAAGCAAAATAAAACATGAACACTGAGCTATCTCCAGAAACTACTAGAACATGCTCAAACACACATGGTAAGATTGCAAGTAATAACAATTCAGACTTTGCAGAAAATAACATCAGGTTGCAATGTTCAGAGCTATCAAACAACATGTTACAGGAACTTATCATGGCAAATAAAGGCATGGCATGAACCTACTAATTGCATAGAACAAGAGTCCCTTAGTGACCATAAGCCAAAAAGGATCAGAAAATATGATGGCACCCATGTAAACATGGCAAGTTATAATACAGATTCATACATGGCAGAAACAGAAATATGAAGGCATGTTGGTGAGCTTGTACCACTCACCACAAAGCATTGCATGACAATATAATCATAGCATCAACAAGAAGGCATGTTTGTAAAACAAACCAAGGCAAGAACAAGTTCATAGCATGCAAGGATCAACTACAACAACCTTGGAAAAATTGAATAACATGTAAACAATCTGCCAGGAAACATTTTGAAGCAAAAGTAGAGCACGAAAATGACATGCTAGACTACTCCATAATTGCAACCAAGGGCATGAATGGATAGATAATAACCATATGTTCAAAACATCCTTACTGAAGTATCTCAAAATATGCATGGATCTCTCTGTAGCATCAAGTTTACATGGCATCAAAATAACAGCAGAACAGGGACTAAAATCAGCAATATCACGAAGCCTAGTTTGCATGCTTGTGCTAGTCACCACATTGATCACATAAATACATGGTAAGCACCTCTGTAAAGAAGAGATAGCATAGATCAAAAAACATGTAGACATCAACCTCATAGGATGCACACATCAATCATGGCAAAAATGACAAAAGAGCTCGTTCTGTTAACAGACAGCAGAAAACATTATGAAGCACTCTTGCAAC
>NW_025239115.1:0-4000 GCF_018294505.1 Triticum aestivum
CAATGCTACTATCTCTTTTTCCACACTTGTGCTTCAAAGTAGCACCATGTTCTTCATGTAGTGAGTCTCATATTTTGTGCTTCAAAGTAGCACCTCGTTCTTCATGTAGTGAGTCTCATATATTGTGCTTCAAAGTAGCACCATGTTTTTCATATAGTGAGTCTCATAAGTTGTCTTTTTCATACTAGTGGGAATTTTTCATTATAGAACTTGGCTTGTATATTCCTACGATGGGCTTCCTCAAATGCCCTAGGTCTTCATGAGCAAGCAAGTTGGATGCACACCCACTAGTTTTCTTTTGTTGAGCATTCATAGCTCTAGTGCATCCGTTGCATGGCAATCCCTACTCCTCATGTTGACATCAATTGATGGGCATCTCCATAGCCCGTTGATTATCCTCGTCAATGTGAGACTTTCTCCTTTTTTGTCTTCTCCACACAATCCCCATCATCATATTCTATTCCACCCATAGTGCTATATCCATGGCTCACGCTCATGTATTGCGTGAAGCTTGAAAAAGTTTGAGATTATTTAATTATGAAACAATTTCTTGGCTTGTCATCGGGGGTATAGAAGTTGGGAACATCTTTGTGTGACGAAAATGAAGCATAGCCTAACTATATGATTTTGCAGGGATGAACTTTCTTTGGCCATGTTATTTTGAGAGGACATAATTATTTTGATTAGTGTGCTTGAAGTATTATTATTTTTATGTCAATATGAACTTTTGTCTTGAATCTTCGGATCTGAATATTCATATCACAATTAAGAAGATTTACATTGAAATTATGCCAAAGTATCACTCCGCATCAAAAATTCTCCTTTTATCATTTACCTACTCGAGGACGAGCAGGAATTAAGCTTGGGGATGCCTGATACGTCTCCAACGTATCTATAATTTTTTATTGCTCCATGCTACTTTATCTATTGTTTTGGACTATAATGGGCTTTATTTTCCACTTTTATATTATTTTTGGGACTAACCTATTAACCGGAGGCCCAGCCCAGAATTGCTGTTTTTTGCCTATTTCAGTGTTTCGAAGAAACGGAATATCAAACGGAGTCCAAATGGAATGAAACCTTCGGAAACGTGATCTTCTCACCGAACGTGACCCAGGAGACTTGGACACTACTCCAAGAAGTGCCAGAGGCGGTAACGAGGGTGGGGGGCGCGCCCTCCCCCCAGGGCGCGCCCCTTGCCTCGTGGGCCCCCTGACGCTCCACCGACGTACTCCTTCCTCCTATATATACCTACGTACCCCCAACAGATCGGAGACGGAGCCAAAAACCTAATTCCACCGCCGCAACTTTCTGTATCCGCGAGATCCCATCTTGGGGCCTGTTCCGGAGCTCCGCCGGAGGGGGCATCTACCACGGAGGGCTTCTAGATCATCACCATAGCCCCTCCGATGAAGTGTGAGTAGTTTACTTCAGACCTTCGGGTCCATAGTTAGTAGCTAGATGGATTCTTTCTTTTTGGATCTCAATACAATGTTGTCCCCCTCTCTTGTGGAGATCTATTCGATGTAATCTTCCTTTTTGTGGTGTGTTTGTTGAGACCGATGAATTGTGGGTTTATGATCCAGCTTATCTATGGAAAATATTTGATTCTTCTCTGAATTCTCTTATGTATGATTGAGTTATCTTTGCAAGTCTCTTCGAATTATTCGTTTGGTTTGGCCAACTAGATTGGTAGTTCTTGCAATGAGAGAAGTTCTTAGCTTTGGGTTCAATCTTGCGGTGACCTTACCCAGTGACAGAAAGGGTTGCAAGGAATGTATTGTATTGTTGCCATCGAGGATAACAAGATGGGGTATTTATCATATTGCATGAATTTATTCCTCTACATCATGTCATCTTGCTTAAGGTGTTACTATGTTTTTAACTTAATACTCTAGATGCATGCTGGATAGCGGTCGATGAGTGGAGTAATAGTAGTAGATGCAGAATCGTTTCGGTCTACTTGTCACGGACGTGATGCCTATATACACGATCATTGCCTGGATAACCTCATAACTATGCTCAATTCTGTCAATTGCTCAACAGTAATTTGTTCACCCACCGTAGAATACTTATGCTCTTGAGAGAAGCCACTAGTGAAACCTAGGGCCCCCGGGTCTATTCTCATCATATCAATCTCCATCACTTTATTTACTTGCTTTTGCTTTTACTTTTTACTTTGCATCTTTATACCAAAAATACCAAAAATATTATCTCTATCAGATCTCACCCTCGTAAGTGACCGTGAAGGGATTGACAACCCCTAAGCGTTGGTTGCGAGTAGCTATCGTTTTGTGCAGGTATGAGGGACTTGCGCGTGGTCTCCTACTGGATTGATACCTTGATTCTCAAAAATTGAGGGAAATACGTACGCTACTGTGTTGCATCATCCTCTCCTCTTCGGGGAAATCCAACGCAAGCTCGAGACGTAGCAGAGCGCCGACGAAGGCTCCACTAGTAGAAAAAGGGTCAAATGTGAAGCACAATAGTGCCGGTTGGAATTTCAGCCGGCACTAATGTGTACACTAGTGCCGGTTCATGGCGGCGATCAATAGCACCGGTTCGTGGCGAACCTTTAGTACCGGTTCATGCCACGAACCGGTACTAAAGAGGCTGTGTCAGCCTGCGGTCAGGCTATGGCCCCACCATCACAATTTAGTGCCGGTTCGTACCACGAACCGGTACTAATGAGGTTATGGCAAGCTGTTTTTAGTCCCACCTCGCTCCCCTAACAAGCCTTTTACCACCTTAAATATGTTATTTCTCAAACTATCACAAGCACTTGGTCTTCATTGAACTCTATGTGTAGAATTTGTGGCCGCAATATGAGTCTTCATCGGTTTATAAATCATTGATGACTCATATTGACAATTCAGATTTTACACACAAAGATCATTGATGATCAAAGTATTTTTGATGTTATAAGATCATATTGACAATTTATACTGTAAAGAAATATAAGATCATGATCTAAATGCTCTTATATTTTTTGCGTTCGGTATGCACCATTCAAAGCGACGCCATCAACTTTCAACTGTTTATGCCTTCATTTGCTATTTGTTTTGAGAACTAAATGACCTGGAAATTGAAAAGCACTACAAATGAACTCTGAAAAAGTTGAAACTTGGCATGGTATCATCATTTCACCCACATATCATGTTAAAAAAAGTAGAGAGGGTTACGACAAAAACTAGATGCACTTCGTTTACAAACTAGACAATCTCTTTCGAAGTATTCGGGTTTATGAGGTTATGGCAAGCTGTTTTTTAGTCCCACCTCGCGAAGTGAGAGGGACTAGGAGCGGTTTATAAGCCCTGAGTGTAGAGACGATGAAGAAGAGGCTCAATGCTTACGTTGCTTAGCTTCAAGCCTTCAGGAATACGGTAGACTGCATGGAGCTATGCACAGTGCAGTTTCCACTATTCCGAATGGCTTGAAGCAAATTAACGAGCATTGCACCTCTTTTTTATTTTTAATAACTTATTACAACTCCAGACTTCTTCTGTTATGGCAAAAACTAATTGCACGTCGACATTTCTTTTTTTTTAAGTTATAACTCCAGACTTTGACCATCAAGTTTTGCAGAAAAGAAAAAATAGCAGAAAAGAAGAAAAACTATAGCTGAAAAGAAAAAACAAAATAAAAAAACTACTCAGAAATAAATAGAAGAAAATAAATATAGCAGAAAAGAAAAAACTATTCAGAAATAAATAGAAGAAAAAATAAAGCAGAAAATAAAAAAAAATATATTTGCTATTTTTCAATCGTTTACAAAATGACCATGAAATTGAAAATCACTACAAAATGAACTCTGAAAATGTTGAATTTTGGCAAACAAGATGAAAAACTACTCACAAATAAATAGAAGAAAATAAATATAACAGAAAAGAAAAAACTATACAAAAAACTACACAAAAATAAGAAGAAGAAGAAGAAGAAGGAGAAGAAGAAGAAGAAGAAGAAGAAGAAGAGGAGCAAGAAGAAGGAGAAGAAGAAGAAG
>NW_025239116.1:0-4000 GCF_018294505.1 Triticum aestivum
AAGCAGTTGCATTTGCTTGTCCTCCTCTCCAAGAATATGCACTTGCATCTGGTGCTCCTCCTCTCCAAGCATATGCATTTGCATTTGGTGCTCCTCTGCCTCTCCCTCTAGTTGGAACTTGGTCATCTGCATTTGCTCCTCTGCCTCTCCCTCCAGTTGCACTTGCTCCTCTTCCTCTCCCTCCAGTTGCATTAGCTCCTCTGCCTCTCCCTCCAGTTGCACTTGCTCCTCTTCCTCTCCCTCCATTTGCATTTGCTCCTCTGCCTCTCCCTGCAGTTGCACTTGCTCCTCTTCGTCCAGCAGCAGCAACATCTGAATTTCTTGCTCTTTTCCTTCCTCTTCCCCTAGCAGCTGCAGTTGCATTGTTTTCAGCTTGTGTGCTTGCCCTTGTTTGCCTCCCTATGTGCATTTCTGTAGTCACTCTTGGCTGAGGCATGGAAGCACCAGCAACAGCAGCAACAAAAGAAGAAAGCTCAGGTAGTGGCACATGAACCCTTTCAGCACCTCTTCTTGCAGTCTCTCTTTGAGCCATGTTGTACACCATACTAGTTGGTGACTCAGTTGGGTCCAGCCTAGGATCTGGGTGGCTAGGGAAGATGTTCTGCAAAGCACAAAACTCAGTTAGAGTCATTTAAATTCAGTTAGTTTCAGTTAAGTTCAGTTAAATACAGTTAGGTTCAGCTAAGTTCAGTTAGGGTTCAAATACAGTTAGGTTTAGTTAGAGTTCAGGTAAGTTCAACATATAAGTTGAACACTGAAATTACCTGGAGAAAAGATGGGTCATCATAGTTTTCATCAACCTCTTCTACACCCTCCTGAATGTTAGTTTCCTTCCATGTGTAGTGACCTTTTCTGTTGTGATCAGCTCTACCACATATTGAGCAATGCATTGTAAGACCTTTTCTGTTCAAAACCCTGACACCATTCTTCATCTTCTCCTCTGGTCTCTGCTTCCTGTTCTTCCTGGGCCTCCCCAACTATTTAGTGAAGACAGGTGGAAATATCTTATATCCATTCTGTTTCTCCCACTCCTTTGGGTCTCCTAGAGGGACTAGAGTGTACCCATATGCCTTGAGATATGTTTCAACAGTATAGCATTCATGAACCATTGTCTGAGGATCAATTCTCTCCTCCCTGCAACAAGCTATAGCAGGCCCACAGGGTACTCCCCCTAACTGCCATCTCCTGCAATCACAAGTGTGCAAGCACAGGTTCACTGTGTAGCTGGAATTACCTGAATGAACTTTAAAGATCTGCTGGCCAGCTTCTGATACATGGCAATTTGCAGCAAACTCAGTATTTTTGTCCAATTTTTTCTTGATCTTAGGGCATATCCTCTGGTGAGTCCACTTTTCTATAGCTTCTCTCTGCTTACTCACTAGCATGTGCATGATCTTGTAAAATATATATTCAAGCATACTAAGCACTGGCATCTCTCTGCCATCAAGGATGTAGCTGCACAAAGAGTGGAAGAATTCAGTTATGTTTGATGTGCATAACAGTACTACTGATATGTTCAAAGCACATAGTTAAAAACCAAAATTGACAAGTAATTCACCTGTTAAACACTTCAGAGTAATTGTTGAGCAGAATATCACATTTAGGAAATTCACTGAAAAATGCTTTGCACCAAGTCTTTGGCTCCAGCCTTTCAGTCCAATGAAATGCAGCTGGGCAGTGATCATCCATCTTCTTACAGTTTTCTCTCCACTTAACTTTGTTAGGTGATCTTGCAATGGCCCACAGGTCTTGCTTCAGAACCTCCCCTTTGTGCTTCTCATTGAAGTTCTGGTAGATGTGCCTCACACAAAACCTATGTTCTGAATCAGGCCAAACTTTATGCACAACATTTATTAAACCCTTCTGCTTGTCACTCATAATTGTGTAGGGAGCAGTGTTAATGATGTTTAGATCATCTTTCAAACTTGTCAGAAACCACTCCCATGAACCAGTGCATTCTACTTCCACCCAACCCATTGCAATTGGGAAAATGCAGTCATTAGGATCAATACCTACAGCACTAAGCAGCACTCCTTTGAACCCTGTTTTCATATGACAGCCATCAATGAATATAATTGGCCTCCAGCCCTTTAGCCACCCTCTTTTGCATGCATCATAAGACCAATACAATGTTTTCAAACACTTCCTGCCCAATGGAAACTTGGTATCCTTGACAAGTTCAGTAGTAACCAGAAATGTAGAGCCAGGATTTTTGGTCCTTAATTCATGCCCATAATCCCTTAACCTGCTGAACTGCTCCTCCTCATCACCATGGATCTGATTAAGTGCTTGCTTTCTAGCCCTTGCTAACTTCCATCTGTTAGGGGTGCAGTTGAACTCACTAGTGCATTTTCTTGAAAATGTGCCAAGTTACATCTTCTGGTCATCTCTGAACTCATCTATGAAAAAGTTGCACAAGAATTTAGCTGTCAAATCTTTTAGTTTCCATTTCTTCTGGCAAACATGCTCTGAATTGTAAGCCTTTATGACAAATCCTCCAGTCCTATTGTCATAGCTAGCCTTAAGCAGCCAAGGGCAGCCTGGAGTACACACTGCCTCCAATCTTATCTTATCATTCTTCACCTTCTTGATCTGCACTCTGTTCCTTATAGAATATGCAGTAAGAGCTTTCCTCAGCTCAACCACATCAGCAAAGACCATGCCCACTTTAAAAACATGGGATTTCATGTCCACCTTTGTATTGAAATCTTTGAACTTGTACTTAAGTTGCTCCTGTTCTTTAGTGGAGATGTCAAGGTCTTCATCTTCAAGTAAATAGTCAGGCTCAACCTCTTCCTCCTCTAGCTGAGCTTGTTCATTAACATCAAAGTCAATGTTCTCTTCAAAGATCATCATCACCATCATCTATGTCATAATCACTGTCACTGAAATCTAAATCTGACAGAACTGTATCTTCAGACTGTGCACCATAACTACGCAAATTATCTTCAGACTGAAAATCTGCTGCAATCTCTGAAAGAGGACATTCAACATTGACTGAAATGAGGCTGTGAGATGATGTTGCACTGGCTACAACAACATTTGAGGTGGACAATGTGTCTGGGCTCTGAAATGATGACACTATCAAATCTTGCCTAAAGTTACTGATGAAATCTGAATGGTCCACCATGATTTCAAGCACTTTCTGCTTGGCACTTTCTATGATCATTTGTTGCACATCCTCATCACCTCTAATTCTCACCATCCCATCTGAAATTGCTTTTCCAGGTCTTGGCCAGTAAATTATGTGCTCATGGACAGGATATCCCAGCCATTTTAGATGCTCTTCAATGAATGCATATGAGAATGACCCAGCATCAACATAATCAATCACCTCCACAGTTGGATTGTAATACTCCATGCTATTTGTTGATCCACATAATATTCCACCATGCTCAAGTTCTAGTGTAAAGAAAGGAGTATCCACACTCTGTCCCATTGCAGAATCACACACTTCACCCACATAGAGCATCATATAAGCACAAACATCAACATAACAAGTATACAACAGAATATAAGCACAAAATCAGTTAACTGCATCTTCTAGAAGCAGTTAGTTAACTGCAAACATTCAGTTAAGTACCTCTTACAGATTTAGGGTACCAAGCCACAACAAAAAAATATATGCAATTTAGTTAACTACCACTGAAGAAATATTCACATAACTGAAGAAAATTTCAGTTAACTGAAGAAAAGTTCAGTTAACTGAACAAAAGTTCAGTTAACTACTTCTTGCAGATTAACTCAACAAATCTAGTAACAATTTGCTATTTATGTTACAGTCGTGATCTCCTACCTATTCAACATACTTTGCAATGGCTACCCAGGGTCACTAAATACACAACAGCACATGAATCCTAAACCTTTGCCAAAAATAGAAATACCTAAATCCTAGACCAAAATCTGTGGTCAAAATCAGTTCTTTATCCGCGGCAAGAACAATAGGCAACATGTACCACTGGATGTACAAGAATCGGTCTCAAACCAAACTGATCCACCG
>NW_025239117.1:0-4000 GCF_018294505.1 Triticum aestivum
GGATTGGGTCTTGTCCATCACATCATTCTCCTAATGATGTGATTCCGTTATCAATGACATCCAATGTTCATAGTGAGAAAACCATGACTATCTTTTGATCAACGAGCTAGTCAACTAGAGGCTCACTAGGGACGTGTTGTGGTCTATGTATTCACACATGTATTACGATTTCCGGATAACACAATGATAGCATGAACAATAGACAATTATCATGAACAAAGAAATATAATAATAACCATTTTATTATTGCCTCTAGGGCATATTTCCAACAGTCTCCCACTTGCACTAGAGTCAATAGTCTAGTTACATTGTGATGAACCGAACACCCATGCAGTTCTGGTGTTGATCATGTTTTGCTCTAGGGAGAGGTTTAGTCAACGGATCTGCCACATTCAGGTCCATATGTACTTTACAAATATCTATGTCTCCATTTTGAACACTTTCACGAATGGAGTTGAAGCGACGCTTGATATGCCTGGTCTTCCTGTGAAACCTGGGCTCCTTGGCAAGGGCAATAGCTCCAGTGTTGTCACAGAAGAGAGTCATCGGGCCCGACGCATTAGGTATGACTCCTAGGTCGGTAATGAACTCCTTCACCCAGATTGCCTCTTGTGCTGCCTCCGAGGCTGCCATGTACTCCACTTCACATGTAGATCCTGCCACAACACTTTGCTTGCAACTGCACCAGCTTACTGCCCCACCATTCAAAATATACACGTATCCGGTTTGTGACTTAGAGTCATCCATATCTGTGTCGAAACTAGCATCGACGTAACCCTTTACAACGAGCTCTTCGTCACCTCCATAAACGAGAAACATATCCTTAGTCCTTTTCAGGTACTTCAGGATATTCTTGACCGCTATCCAGTGTTCCATGCCGGGATTACTTTGGTACCTTCCTACCAAACTTACGACAAGGTTTACATCAGGTCTGGTACACAACATAGCATACATGATAGACCCTATGGCCAAGGCATAGGGGACGACACTCATCTTTTCTCTATCTTCTGCCGTGGTTGGGCATTGAGCCATGCTCAATCTCGTACCTTGCAATACATGCAAGAACCCCTTCTTTGACTGATCCATTTTGAACTTCTTCAATATCTTGTCAAGGTACATACTCTGTGAAAGACCAATGAGGCGTCTCGATCTGTCTCTATAGATCTTGATGCCTAATATATAAGCAGCTTCTCCAAGATCCTTCATTGAAAAACACTTATTCAAGTAGGCCTTTATGCTTTCCAAGAATTCTATATCATTTCCCATCAACAGTATGTCATCCACATACAATATGAGAAATGCTACAGAGCTCCCACTCACTTTCTTGTAAATGCAGGCTTCTCCATAAGTCCGCGTAAAACCAAACGCTTTGATCATCTCATCAAAACGAATGTTCCAACTCCGAGATGCTTGCACCAGCCCATAAATCGAGCGTTGGAGCTTGCACACCTTGTCAGCATTCTTAGGATCGACAAAACCTTCTGGCTGCATCATATACAATTCTTCCTTAAGGAAACCATTAAGGAATGCCGTTTTGACGTCCATTTGCCATATCTCATAATCATAGAATGCGGCAATTGCTAACATGATTCGGACGGACTTCAGCTTCGCTACGGGTGAGAAAGTCTCATCGTAGTCAACCACTTGAACTTGTCGATAACCCTTAGCGACAAGCCGAGCTTTACATATGGTTACGTTACCATCCGCGTCTGTCTTCTTCTTAAAGATCCATTTATTTTCTATGGCTCGCCGATCATCGGGCAAGTCAGTCAAAGTCCATACTTCGTTTTCATACATGGATCCTATCTCGGATTTCATGGCTTCCAGCCATTTGTCGAAATCCGGGCCCGCCATCGCTTCTTCATAGTTCGAAGGTTCACCGTTGTCTAACAACATGATTTCCAAGACAGGGTTGCCGTACCACTCTGGTGTGGAACGTGTCCTTGTGGACCTACGAAGTTCAGTAGCAACTTGATCTGAAGTTTCATGATCATCATCATCAACTTCCTCTCTAGTCGGTGCAGGCACCTCGGGAACATTTTCTTGAGCTGCGCCACTTACCGGTTCAAGAGGTAATACTTCATCAAGTTCTACTTTCCTCCCACTTATTTCTTTCGAGAGAAACTCTTTCTCTAGAAAGGACCCATTCTTCGCAACAAAGATCTTGCCTTCGGATCTGAGGTAGATGGTATACCCAATAGTTTCTTTAGGGTATCCTATGAAGACACATTTTTCCGATTTGGGTTTGAGCTTTTCAAGTTGAAGTTTCTTGACATAAGCATCGCATCCCCAAACTTTTAGAAACGACAGCTTAGGTTTCTTCCCAAACCATAATTCATACGGTGTCGTCTCAACGGATTTTGACGGAGCCCTATTTAAAGTGAATGCGGCAGTCTCTAAAGCATAGCCCCAAAATGACAGCGGTAGATCGGTAAGAGACATCATAGATCACACCATATCCAATAGAGTGCGATTACGATGTTCAGACACACCATTACGCTGAGGTGTTCCAGGCGGCGTGAGTTGTGAAACTATTCCACATTTTCTTAAGTGTGTGCCAAATTCGTGACTCAAGTATTCTCCCCCACGATCTGATCGCAAGAACTTGATTTTCCTGTCACGTTGATTCTCAACCTCACTCTGAAATTCCTTGAACTTTTCAAAGGTCTCAAACTTGTGTTTCATTAAGTAGACATACCCATATCTACTCAAGTCATCAGTGAGGGTGAGAACATAACGATAGCCACCGCGAGCCTCAACACTCATTGGACCGCACACATGAGTATGTATGATTTCCAATAAGTTGGTTGCTCGCTCCATTGTTCCTGAGAATGGAGTCTTGGTCATTTTACCCATGAGGCATGGTTCGCACGTGTCAAATGATTCGTAATCAAGAGACTCCAAAAGTCCATCTGCATGGAGCTTCTTCATGCGTTTGACACCTATGTGACCAAGGTGGCAGTGCCACAAGTATGTGAGACTATCATTATCAACCTTACATATTTTGATATTCACACTATGAATATGTGTAACATTACTCTCGAGATTCATTAAGAACAAACCATTCACCAACGGAGCATGACCATAAAACATATCTCTCATATAAATAGAACAACCATTATTCTCGGATTTAAATGAGTAGCCATCTCGAATTAAACGAGATCCTGATACAATGTTCATGCTCAAAGCTGGCACTAAATAACAATTATTGAGGTTTAAAACTAATCCCATAGGTAAATGTAGAGGTAGTGTGCCGACGGCGATCACATCGACCTTGGAACCATTCCCGACGCGCATCGTGACCTCGTCCTTCGCCAGTCTCCGCTTATTCCGCAGCTCCTGCTTTGAGTTACAAATGTGAGCAACCGCACCGGTATCAAATACCCAGGAGCTACTACGAGTACTGGTAAGGTACACATCAATTACATGTATATCACATATACCTTTAGTGTTGCCGGCCTTCTTGTCCGCTAAGTATTTGGGGCAGTTCCGCTTCTAGTGACCACTTCCCTTGCAATAAAAACACCCAGTCTCGGGCTTGGGTCCATTCTTTGGCTTCTTCCCGGCAGCTTGCTTACCGGGCGCGGCAATTCCCTTGCCGTCCTTCTTGAAGTTCTTCTTACCCTTGCCTTTCTTGAACTTAGTGGTTTTATTCACCATCAACACTTGATGTTCCTTTTTGATTTCCACCTCTGCTGATTTCAGCATTGAATATACCTCAGGAATGGTCTTTTCCATCCCCTGCATATTGAAGTTCATCACAAAGCTCTTGTAGCTCGGTGGAAGCGACTGAAGGATTCTGTCAATGACCGCGTCATCCGGGAGATTAACTCCCAGCTGAGTCAAGTGGTTATGCAACCCAGACATTTTGAGTATGTGCTCACTGACAGAACTATTTTCCTCCATCTTACAGCTGAAGAACTTGTCGGAGACTTCATATATATCGACCCGGGCATGAGCTTGGAAAACCATTTTCAGCTCTTCGAACATCTCATATGCT
>NW_025239118.1:0-889 GCF_018294505.1 Triticum aestivum
TGACAACTTGTGGAGCCAAAACGGACTCCGTATGAGTTAGATATCCATGTATCAGTTAACACTGCGCAAAACTGATTCCGAACGACAATTACAGACTAGTTCTTGTGTAGTTGCATTCGATTTTTTCCATTCTACTTCACTAAACATCTCCATATGACATCCAATTACTTCTAGGGAAATGCAAGAGACCTTAATTATGATGATGCACTAGGTCCATAGCTGGGACTTTGTGTATGTTCTCGAAATGCGTTTGTCGAATGCTCATTAAGAAAGTTTCTATACAAGTTTCTGAACGAACTCCTTAAAAAAAGTTCTACAAAAGTTCCTTGTGAAAGAATCCTTGGAAGCATATTGTCTTCACAAACGTTTTGACTACTTGTGGAGCCAAAACGGACTCCGTATGAGTCAGATATCCATGTTTCAGTTAACACTGCGGAAAACTGATTCCGAACAACAATTGCAGACTAGTTCTTGTGTAGTTGCATTCGATTTTTTCCATTCTAATAAACTAAACATCTCCATATGAGATCCAATTACTTGTAGGGAAATGCAAGAGACCTCAGTTATGATGATGCACTAGGTCCAAAGCTGGGACTTTGTGTATGTTCTCGAAATGCGTTTGTCGAGTGCTTGTTGAGAAAGTTTCTATACAAGTTTCCGAACGAACTCCTTAAGAAAAGTTCTCCAAAAGTTCCCTGTTAAATAATACTTTGAAGCATCTGGTCGTCACAAGCGTTTTGACTACTTGTGGAGCCAAAACGGACTCCGTATGAGTCAGATATCCATGTTTCAGTTAACACTGCGCAAAACTGATTCCGAACGACACTTACAGACTAGTTCTTGTGTAGTTGCATTTGAGTTTTTCCATTCTACTTCACTAAACATCTCC
>NW_025239118.1:2693-3999 GCF_018294505.1 Triticum aestivum
ATGATGCACTAGGTCCATAGCTGGGACTTTGTTTATGTTCTCGAAATGCGTTTGTCGAGTGCTCATTAAGAAAGTTTCTATAAAAGTTCCCTGCGAAAGAATCCTTTGAAGCATCTGGTCGTCACAAGCGTTTTGACTACTTGTGGAGGCAAAACGGACTCCGTATGAGTCAGATATCCATGTTTCAGTTAACACTGCGCAAAACTGATTCCGAACGACAGTTACAGACTAGTTCTTGTGTAGTTGCAGTCAATTTTTTCCATTCTACTTCACTAAACATCTCCATATGAGATCCAATTACTTGTAGGGAAATTCAAGAGACCTCAGTTATGATGATGCACTAGGTCCATAGCTGGGACTTTGTGTATGCTCAAGAAATGCGTTTGTCGAGTGCTCATTAAGAAAGTTTCTATACAAGTTTCTGAACGAACTCCTTAAAAAAAGTTCTACAACAGTTCCTTGTGAAAGAATCCTTGGAAGCATATGGTCTTCACAAACTTTTTGACTACTTGTGGAGCCAAAACGGACTCCGTATGAGTAAGATATCCATGTTTCAGTTAACACTGCGCAAAACTGATTCCGAACGACAGTTACAGACTAGTCATTGTGTAGTTGCATTCGAATTTTTCCATTCTACTTCACTAAACATCTCCATATGAGATGCAATTAGTTGTAGGGAAATGCAAGAGACCTCAGTTATGATGATGCACTAGGTCCATAGCTGGGACTTTGTGTATGTTCTCGAAATGCGTTTGTCGAGTGCTCATTAAGAAAGTTTCTATACAAGTTTCCGAACGAACTCCTTAAGAAAAGTTCTCCAAAAGTTCCCTGTGAAAGAATCCTTTGAAGCATCTGGTCGTCACAAATGTTTTGACTACTTGTGGAGCCAAAACGCACGCTGTATGAGTCAGATATCCATGTTTCAGTTAACAATGCTCAAAACTGATTCCGAACGACAGTTACAGACTAGTTCTTGTGTAGTTGCATTCGATATTTTCCATTCTACTTCACTAAACATCTCCATATGAGATCCAATTAGTTGTAGGGAAATGCAAGAGACCTCAGTTATGATGATGCACTAGGTCCATAGCTGGGACTTTGTGTATGTTCCCGAAATGCGTTTGTCGAGTGCTCATTAAGAAAGTTTCTATACAAGTTTCTGAATGAACTCCTTAAGAAAAGTTCTCCAAAAGTTCCCTGTGAAAGAATCCTTGGAAGCATATGGTCGTCACAAACGTTTTGACTACTTGTGGAGCCAAACCGGACTCCGTATGAGTCAGATATCCATGTTTCAGTTAACACTGCG
>NW_025239119.1:0-3999 GCF_018294505.1 Triticum aestivum
CCAATGAATGTCCCGAAGGCCAGAACGGAAATGGCAATGGAAGCTCTGGGAAGAAGCCAAACCCTTTCAATAGGGGACAGGTGAACCACGTTAGCGTGTAGGATGTTGAAGCTCAACCAGATGCAGTAATAGGTAAGTTTTTGGTTAAGTCATTTACTGCACTCGTTCTTTTTGATACTGGTGCATTGCATTCATACATATCAAGGGGATTTGTGGATAAGTATAGACTGCCCACCAAGGTTCTAGGAACACCCATGCTAGTAACCTCAGCAGGAGCAGAGTATATGGACAGTCGAGGATGTTTTCAAGGGCTGCTGAGTATAGGCAAGCATGTTTTCCTCTCAGATTTAATCATTTTCGAATCTCAAGGTTTGGATGTAATTCTGGGTATGGATTGGCTATCGATGTATGGTGGAAACATTGATTGCGCTAGTAAGATGATTTTGCCTACTACCCCAGAAGGGAGAAGGATAAGGTATGTATCAAGGCCTGAGCCGAAGAGGATGAACGTAAATTCCTTATCAGGAGTTGTGCAGGAGGAAGTACTAGTGGTGAAGGATTTTCCTGATGTATTTCCGGAAGAGTTGCCAGGCATGCCACCGGATAGAGACATCAAGTTTTTCATTGAGCTTTTTCCAGGCACAGGACCAATATCCAAGAGACCACACAGGATGCCAGCAAAAGATTTGGAGGAGATTAAGAGCCAGATTAAGGAGTTACTGGATAAAGGTTATATTCGCCCAAGTTCTTCGCCTTGGGGATCGCCAGTACTTCTAGTAGAGAAGAAGGATGGATCATTGAGGATGGTTGTTGACTATCGAGGTTTGAATGCAGTAACAATCAAGAATAAGTACCCATTGCCGATGATCAATGACCTCTTTGACCGATTGCAAGGAGCAAAGGTATTTTCCAAGATCGATTTGTGATCAGGATACCATCAGTTGAAGATACGGGAGCAGGATATACCTAAGACGGCTTTTACCACCAGGTATGGGCTGTACGAGTATACCGTTATGTCATTTGGTCTGACTAACGCACCTTCCTATTTCCTGAACATGATGAACAAAGTATTTATGGAGTTTCTGGATAAGTTCCTCGTGGTGTTCATTGATGATATTTTGGTCTACTCAAAGGACGAAGAAGAGCATAAGGAACATTTGCGTTTGGTATTGGAGAAGCTCAGAGAACACCAATTATCTGCCAAGTTCAGCAAATGTGAGTTTTGGTTGAAGGGAGTTAGATTCCTCGGACATGTTATATCCGAAGAAAGAATAGCAGTAGACCCCACCAAGGTAGTTACTGTGACAAATTGGGTAGCACCAACGACAGTTGGAGAGATCCGGAGTTTTCTTGGACTCGCAGGATATTACCAGAGATTTATTGAGAACTTCTCAAAGATTCCAAAGCCTATGACGGAATTGCTGAAGAAGGATACCAAGTTCAATTGGACTGAGGAGTGTGAGGCCAGTTTCCAGGAGTTGAAGGAACGTTTGGATACCTCACCAGTGTTGATTATGCCAGATCAGACCAAGGATTATGAGGTGTATTGCGATGCTTCACGTCGAGAAATTGGAGCAGTGCTTATGCAGGAGGGGAGAGTTGTTTCGTATGCTTCACGACAGCTTAAACCTCATGAGTTGAATTATGCCACTCATGATTTGGAGTTAGCAGCCGTAGTGCATGCATTGAAGACATGGAGACATTTTCTTATTGGAAATTATTGTGAGGTGTACACGGATCACAAGAGCTTGAAGTACATTTTCACGCAGAAGGAGTTGAACCTCAGACAAAGGAGATGGTTGGAGTTCATCAAGGATTATGACATGAGATTGCAGTACTATCCCGGGAAGGCTAACATAGTAGCCAATGCGTTGAGCCGTAAGAGCCATGTCAATACACTCATGACCGCAAGACTGCCAAAGGAGTTAGCCGAGGACTTTTATGGACTATGTTTGGAGATAGTTACGAGAGGCTATGTAGCAGCATTGGAAATTCAGTCGACTTTGATGGATAAGATCAGAGAAGCTCAGAAGACCGATAAGGAAATTGCTGAGATAAAGGAGAAGATGAGCAAAGGAAAAGCCAAGGGATTTCGTGAAGATGAGCACGATACCTTATGGTTTTAAGACCGTGTTTATGTTCCTAATAACCCGGAGATCAGGAAGTTGATTTTGCAAGAGGCTCATGATTCGCCGTATTCGATTCACCCAGGAAATACCAAGATGTATTTGGATTTGAAGGAAACTTTCTGGTGGACCGGAATGAAGAAAGATATAGCGGAGTATGTAGCAGTTTGTGATGTATGTCAAAGAGTAAAAGCAGAGCATCAGAAGCCAGCAGGATTGTTGCAACCATTGCCGATACCCGAATGGAAGCGGGATAAGCTAGGCATGGATTTTATCACAGGATTGCCCAGGACTCGTTCCGGCTATGATCAATTTGGGTTGTAGTCGATCGTTTGACGAAGGTAGCACATCTCATTCCAGTGAAGACCAGATACACCAGTTCTAAGTTGGCCAAGATATACATGACAAGGATCGTATGTCTGCATGGAGTTCCGAGGAGCATTGTATCAGATAGAGGAACCCAATTTACCTCAAAATTCTGGAATCAGTTGCACGAAACATTGGGTACCAGGCTAGAGTTCAGTACAACTTTTCATCCACAGACAGACAGACAGACCGAGAGAGTCAATCAGATTTTGGAGGATATGCTGAGAGCTTGTGTGCTAGATTACAGATCTAGTTGGGACGACAATTTACCATATGCAGAGTTCTCTTACAACAACAGTTACCAATCCAGTTTGAAGATGGCCCCTTTCGAAGCCTTATACGGAAGGAGGTGCAGAACCCCGTTGTCATGGGATGAAGTTGGAGACCGTCAGTTGTTTGGACCGGATTTGATTAAGGAGTCTGAACAGAAAGTGAAGCTGATTCGCGATAGGCTCAAGGTAGCCCAGTCCAGGCAGAAGAGCTATGCAGATTCAAAACACAAGGAGACAGTTTACGAAGTCGGAGATAGAGTCTATCTTTGTGTATCTCCACTTCGAGGAGTTAAGCGTTTTGGTGTTAAAGGAAAGTTAGCACCGCGTTTTGTGGGACCATACAAAGTTTTGGAGAGTATGAGAGAAGTTGCCTACAAGTTGGAATTACTCGAAGGATTGTCAGCAGTTCACGACGTGTTCCACGTTTCTCAGTTGAAAAAGTGCCACGCAGAGATGGCTGATATACCGCTGAGAGATACAGTGGCACTAGAGGCGATTCAGTTGGATAGTGATTTGACCTAAGTGGAGAAACCAGTCAAGATTCTTGAGTATGCCAGCCGAGTCACCCGCAGCAAGGTTATCAAATTTTGCAAAGTTCAGTGGAGCCACCACACCGAGGAGGAAGCCAACTGGGAGCGAGAGGAAGATCTGCCGAAAGACCACCCTCACCTATTTCCTAGCCAACCTGAATCTCGAGGGCGAGATTCATCTTAAGGGGGGTAGGTTTGTAACATCCCAAATTTTCAACTTGGAATGTTATACAAATAGATCATCACTGCATATCATATTTTATTGCATTTTGGGTTTTGATCCTAGAAATTCTAAGCAACTCAAGGACCCACAGAGAGAGTTGGGGATTTTGATATTTTCATATTTGAGTTTTCTCAAAATTGGGAAATAGGATCATTTGATTTTATTTATTTTATCTTCAATTATTTCAATTACAAAAATATGAGATAGGGAATAAAATGACTTTCCCAAAATATAGAAATATTGAGGATTTAATAAAAAAATCAAATAAGATTTTATTTTGGATTTTATTGTTATTTTATTTGAGTTTAGAAAAATGCGTGTTTTTTGAAAATTGCATTTAGGCCCCAAACAAATGTTCATCTAAACCGGCTTGATTTTAGAAGCCGGGGAAAATTTAATTCGGGATTTTAGGAGTCTATTTAGTATTTCTTTTATTTGTTTTTCTGCGCGTAATGTTTAAAAAAACGAACCGACCTACCGAG
>NW_025239120.1:0-3999 GCF_018294505.1 Triticum aestivum
TCCACTACGTGTGCGATCAATCTCTACTGCACACACGATCAACCAAGAAAAAATGTGTGCGATTAACAACAGCATCGCACAGAGTTCTTTCTTAGTAAATGTTTGCGATAGTCACCTTATCACACACGCTTCACAATTATGGACTGTTTGCGATGTTGTGCGCATCGGAAATGTTTGGTCATAGAAGAACGCGTGCGATAGGTCGATCATCCGACGCGGGTACGGTAGATGAATCGTGTGGGATGTATTCAAGCTTCGCATACAGTTTTATTGCGACAACTATGTGCGCTCTTACATCGAATCACATACAGTTGAGGAAAAGTAAATGTGTGTGATTGTCTGCTTTTATAATCGTGAACTGTTTGTGATGGGTCACACATCGTAAATGTAGCACCATAGAATACTGATCGCTCTCTGACTATAGAGCCAGAAACGCTCCTGTCTGCTAGGACTACGTCGGTATTTCCCCAAAGAGGAAGGTATGATGCAGGACGGCGATGGTAGGTATTTCCCTCAATGAGGAAACCAAGGTTATCGAACCCAGTAGGAGAACCAAGCAACACAATGTAAACAACACCTGCACACAAATAACAACACCTCGCAACCCGACGTGTTAAAGGGGTTGTCCATCCCTTTCGGGTAACGATGCTAGAAATTGGTAATAGATTGACATAATAGATCGCAAATAAAATAAAGTGCATCATAGTATTTTTGTATTTGTGGTTTAATATATCTGAATAAAAATACAAAGGGAAAGTACATCGCAAGCAGATATATGAGGAAGAAGACCCGGGGGCCGTAGGTTACACTAGTGGCTTCTCTCAAGAAAAATAGCAAATGGTGGGTAAACAAATTACTGTTGTGCAATTGATAGAACTTCAAATAATTATGACGATATACAGGCAATGATCATTACATAGGCATCACGTCCAAGATTAGTAGACCGACTCCTGCCTAAATCTGCTACTATTACTCCACACATTGACCGCTATCCAGCATGCATCCAGTGTATTAATTCCATGGAAAAACAGAGTAATCCAATAAGAACGATCACATGATGTAGACAAGATCCATTTATCTATTGAGTAGATATAGATCCCATCTTTTTATCCTTAGTAGCAACAATACATACGTGTTGTTTCCCTCTCTGTCACTAGGATCAAGCACCCTAAGATCGAACCCACTACCGGGCACCTCTTCCCATTGCAAGATAAATAGATCAAGTTGGCCAAACAAAACCCAAATATTGGAGAAGAAATACAAGGCTATAAGAGATCATGCATATAAGAGATCAAAGAAACTCAAATAACTTTCATGGATATAAAAAGATATAACTGATCATAAACTCGAAGTTCATTAGATCCCAACAAACACACAGCAAAAGGAGTTACATCATATGGATCTCCAAGAGACCATTGTATTGAGAATTCAGCGAGAGAGAGAAAGCAATGTAGCTACTAACTACGGACCCGAAGGTCTAGAAATAACTAATCACGAATCATCGGAGAGGCACCAATGGAGGTGGTGAACCCCATCCGAGATGGTCTCTAGATTGGATCTAGTGGTTCTGGAATCTACGGCGGCTGGATGAATACTTCATCGACATGCCTAGGGTTTCTGGAATATTGGGGTATTTATAGAGCAAAGAGGCGGTCCGGGGGGCACCCGAGGTGGGCACAACCCACCAGGGCGCGCCTGGGCCTCCTGGTGCGCACTGGTGTGTTGTCCCCTCCTCGGGACTCCACCCTAGGTGCAACCAGGGCCCAACATCTTCCTTCTGGCCCATAAAAAATCATTGTGGAGTTTCGTGGCATTTGGACTTCGTCTGAAATTGATTTCCTGCGATGTGAAAAACTTGGAAAAAACAGCAACTGACACTTGGCACTATGTCAATAGGTTAGTACCAAAAAAGATATAAAATGACTATAAATTGATTATAAAACATCCAAGATTGGTAATAAAACAGAATGGAACAAGCAAAAATTACAGATACGTTGGAGACGTATTAGCATTCCCAAGCTTAAGTCCTACTCGTCCTCGAGTAGGTAGGTGATAAAAACAGAATTTTTGATGTGGATTGCTATTTATCAAGTCATATCATATTCTTTTGTTTGTAGCATGGACATTTGGACTTTTATGTGATTCAAAGCAATAGTCTAGTTTTGACATAATAATATAGATATTCAAGCATATCAACAAGCAACCATGTCTTTCAAAATATCAACGCTAAAATAAGTTATCCCTTGTCCATCATGCTCAAACATTGATCCATTCATGAAAGACACTCAAATATTAGCTACACCCAATACTTAAGTACGATCATATTGCCTCCTAGTTGGTGCTTTTTATGAGAGAAGATGGAGACTCAAAATAAAAATAAAAATTGCATAAAGTAAAAGAAAGGCCCTTTGCAGAGGGAAGTAGGGATTTGTAGAGGTGCCAGAGCTCAAAGCGAAAAAAATTAGAGATAAAAACATTTTGGGAGGTGTATCCATGCCACCAACGAAAACGACTTAGAGTTCCGAACACTTTCCATGCTAGATATGCCATACGCGGTTCCCAAACGGAAAATAAAGTTTATTCCTTTTTCCACCATATTTCACTTTCCATGGCTAACCGTATCCACGGGTGCCTTCCATACCAACACTTTCCAAGAAATTTAATATTTTACAACATAAAGTAAATTCATTTTTGCATTTCGGGACTGGGCATCCCTAAAACCTTTTCCTTACTCTTGTGCAATGACAAGTGAATAAACACTCATCATGAGAATAACACATCCAGCATGGAAAATATTAGCCACCCGTCATCGCTCCGCGAGTGAAACAAACACACAAAAGAGAAGTTTATTTTGAAAATTAGAGATGGCAGATGCAAATTTGCTTAGAACGGCAAAAGAATACCACATGTAGGTAGATATAGTGGACTCATGTGGCAAAACTGGTTTAAAGGATTTTGGATGCACAAGTAGAGGTCATACTTAGTGCAAAATGAAGGCTAGCAAAAAGATTGAGAAGTGACCAACCAAGAAACGAATAATCTCATAAGCAAGCATTAAGCATAATTAACACCGAATAATGCACCACAAGTAGGATATAAATTTCACTGTATGATTATTGACTTTCGTGCATGCATAGGGAATCACAAAGCTTAACACCAATATTCTTACTAGAGCACAATTACCCACCAACATAACTCACATATCACATCATCATATCTCAAAATTATTACTAAGAATCAAGTTTATTTTGTCCAATGATCTTCATGACACATTTTTTCTTTATCGTTCTTGGATATCTATCACTTTGGGACTAATTTTCATGTGTTGCTTTTCATAAGCTCAAACAAATATAAGTTTAGATCATGAGCATAACAAATTTTCTTTCTCTCAAAATAATTTAAGTGAAGCAAGAGATAATTTCTTCAACATTTTTCTAACTCTCAAATAAATCTAAGTGAAGCAAGAGAGCATTTCTTCAAAAATACCAAGCACACCATGCTCAAAAGATATAAGTGAAGCACTAGAGCAAGTCCTAGCTCATAAAAGTTTGAAGTGAAGCATAAATAGCAAATCTAACAAGTCATGATATAATTTTGGCTCTCTTAAATAGGTGTGTCCAACAAAGATTCATGACTTAAAACACAAAATAAAACAAGAAAAGACTCATATCATACAAGATGCTCCAAGCAAAACACATATCATGTGACGAATAAAAATATAGTTTCGAGTAAAATACCGATGGTCGTTAGAAGAAAGAGGGGATTCCACTCGGGGGCATCCCCAAGCTTAGTTGGTTGCTCATTCTTGGATAATAGCTTGGGATGCCGGGGCATCCCCTAGCTTAGGCTCTTCTATCCTTCTTTCATCCATCGTAAGATAACCCAAAACTTGAAAACTTCAATCACACAAAACTCAACAAAACCTTTGAGAGATCCGTTAGTAAAAGAAAGCAAACCACTACTATAAGTGCTGTGTCAAACCAATTAATATATTTTTTT
>NW_025239121.1:0-1727 GCF_018294505.1 Triticum aestivum
GGAACCACAATCAACAACGAGATATGCGCAAGCAACATGATGCAAAACATGTGTGATATGCAAGATATGATATGCGATGCATATGCGTGCTCCGGAAGGGAAATGATGAACATGGCAGTAACTTGGCAAACCAAGCATGCCACTGGAAAGATGAGATGATTTCGGTCGAAATCGATATAAAGATCACCGGAATCGGATGCACGGTTTGCAAATGACAAGCAAAACAAGAATGACACGAATCTGCGATAAACAGCAAGATAGCACTTAAAATACAACAAGTAACAATACTACAGCATCCCAACGTAGCAACAAAGCACATGGAAGTAATCTACAGGAGATGCTTGACAAAAGATGAACACTGAGCTACTGCTAGTTCACAACATATCCAGCTCAAACAAGCATGGCAAAAGTGCAAAAGATTACAGGTTCACAGACTTAGTGAAAAACTGGACATGGCAGAAATCAGCATCAGGTAGCAATGTTCAGAGCACGAAATCAATATGCTACAGAAACTTAACATAGCAAAACAAGGCATGGTAGTGTTCTACTAAATTCACATGACAAAAGTCCCTTACTGACCATAAGCCAAAAAGGACCAGAGTATATGATGGCAAGCATGTAAACATAGCAAGTTTCGTTATCAGGTTTCAGACTTAGCAGAAAACAGAGCATGGCAGAAATGTTAATATGTAGGCCTCTTTGTGAGCTTGATGCACTCACTACAGAGCAATGCATGACAAACCAAGCATACCTACAGCAAGACGGCATGTTTAAGAAGCTATCCACGGCAAGAACAATTACATGGCATGTATGGATCAACTACAATAAGCTTGGCAAAAATGCATGTCATGTTAAGAATCTGCCAGAAATATTTTATAGCAAAAGTAGAGCAAGATTGAGTCATGCTATGGTACTCTAAAATTGCAAACAATTGCAGGAATGGATCAACTACAACTATAGCTACATAACATCCTTACTGAACATCTCCAAAATATGCATGGATCTCCCTCTAGCATCAAGTTTACATGGCAACAAAATTACAACAGACAAGGACTTAGAGAAATCACTAAGTCCCTGAAATCAGAAATATTACGGGGCCTACTTTGCATGCTTGTGCTAGTCATCACAAAGATCACAAAAATACATGGACTATACCACTGGAAAGATGGCATGGCATACTTCAAAACACATGTAGAGCTCATGCTCATAAGATGCACAGATTAAATGATACAAAAATGACAAATCTCCAAGTTCTGATAAGAACCAGAGATTAACAGCAACTAGCCCTCTTCCAACGAAGATTTGGGTATCAAGATGACCTCTAATGAAAATGGTGCAATTGAACAAAATGAAGAGCGTCACGAGACGAACAATTTGACATATTGTACACGCGAATCGGAGCTACATGCACAAAGTTATCGCATCGGGAACAGGAGCATATGCTGAGAAAAATCTGGGACTTAGAAAATATTAGGGCGAGAGAAAGTCAACGGGGCAGTACCCTCGATCGGATCTGGGCCGGCTCCCGAGCTCGAGCCCGAGCCCGACGGCGGCGGGGCAGGGACCGGCGGTGGCGGTCGCCGGCGGTGGAGGAGGGCCCGGAGGGCGGCGGCGGCGGGCGGCGCCGGGGCCGGAGGGGAGGCCGGCGGCGGGCGGCGGCGGGCGGCTGGGCCGGCCGGCGGGGGACCGCGGCGGCGCGCTGCGGCGGCGGAGGCGGCGGCGGCCGA
>NW_025239121.1:2360-3998 GCF_018294505.1 Triticum aestivum
GAGGCGGGCCGGAGGGCCGGCGCGCGGGCCCGGCGGGCCGGCGGGAGGAGAGAGAGAGATGGTGACGTGTCGACGGCGGATTCGCCGGGACGTGTCCGGCGCGGACGGACGCGTCCGGCGCGGCGCGGAGGGAGAGGGTTAGGGTTTCGTCTGAGATTTCGTTTTTCGGGATGTCCACTCATTTATAGGTAGAGGGAGCTAGGAGACTCCAAATGAGGTGCGGTTTTCGCCCACACGATCGTGATCGAACGACCTAGAGCATGGAAGAGAGTTTGGTGGGCTTTGGGCTGGTTTTGGAGGGGTTTTTTGCTGGATACTCAAATGGACATTACGGAGGCCCGGTTAACCGTTGGAGTACCAAACGACCTCCGAATGGAACGAAACTTGACCGGTAGTCTCCGGGTGGTATATTAAGACCACTTGACAAGCCTCGGTCCATTCCGAGAAAGTTTGACACACGCACACGAAAGAAAGCTAGAGGGGTGCACCGGAGGAGATAGGAGCGCCGGATTGGAAAACGGACAACGGGAAAAATGCTCGGATGCATGAGACGAACACGTATGCGAATGCAATGCACATGATGATATGATATGAAAATGCTAGACAAGACAAAATACAAAACGAAAGACAAAACCCGACAACGGAGGAAAACACAAAACACATAGCCGGAAATGGCAAGAGTCGGAGTTACAAATATGGCAAGTTACATGCGGGGTGTTACAACACTCCACCACTACGAGAGGATCTCGTCCCGAGATCTAGGACTGAAAGAACTCCGGATATTCGGAATGGAGATGGTCCTCGCGTTCCCAGGTGGCTTCCCGGTCGGAATGGTGCGACCACTTCACTTTCAGGAATTTGATAGACTTGTTGCGAGTCTTGCGCTCAGTTTCTTCAAGAATAGCAACTGGGTGCTCATGATAAGACAAATCTTCTTGGAGGTCAATCTCTTCGAAGTCGATAGTGCGTTCAGGCGCCTTGAAGCACTTGCGGAGCTGCGACACGTGGAACACATCATGCACGTTCGCGAAGTTGGAAGGAAGCTCAAGTTGATAGGCTAGGTCGCCTCTTTTGCCAATGATCTTGAAAGGACCCACGTATCTAGGGGCAAGCTTCCCTTTGATACCGAAGCGACGAGTGCCTTTCATTGGAGAGACACGGAGGTAGACATGGTCTCCGGTCTCGAAAGCCAAATCACGATGCTTACTATCATAGTAACTCTTCTGGCGCGATTGCGCGGCTTTGAGATTATCACGGATGACTTTACACATTTCTTCAGCTTCAGTGATTAAGTCATTGCCAAGAAGTTGGCGTTCACCAGTCTCTGACCAATTGAGAGGAGTACGGCACTTTCTGCCATATAGAATCTCGAATGGGGCTTTACCCGAACTCGCTTGGAAGCTGTTGTTGTAGGAGAATTCAGCATATGGAAGACAATCTTCCCATTTCATGCCAAAAGAAATGACACAAGCCCTGAGCATATCTTCAAGAATTTGATTGACTCGCTCGACTTGGCCACTAGTTTGAGGATGGAAAGCTGTGCTGAAGCGAATGTTAGTGCCCATGGCCTTCTGGAAGGAATCCCAGAACTTAGAGGTGAAGATACTTCCACGATCCGAAGAAATCAATTGTGGAATG
>NW_025239122.1:0-3997 GCF_018294505.1 Triticum aestivum
AGCTCGAAGAGTACCCGCGAGTGATTCACGGATTGGGGGCTGAAAGGACCTTTGTCCCGACGGCCCTCTGTGTGGATCTTTGTGGCGGAGCGGCAGGGCAGGTTGAGACCACCTAGGAGACAGGTGGGCCTGGCCCTGTTCGGCGTTCGCGGATACTTAACACGCTTAACGAGATCTTGGTATTTGATCTGAGTCTGGCTACGAGCCTATACGCACTAACCATCTACGTGGGAGTAGTTATGGGTATCCCGACGTCGTGGTATCAGCCGAAGCACTTCAGACGTCAGCGACGGAGCGGCGCGCGCCGGATTGGAACGTAAGCCTGCTCTTGTATTAAGGGGGCTAGTTCTGCTTTCGGCCGCGTACGCAACGTGCAGGTGTGCTATGGGCGATGGGCCCAGACCCCTGTGCGCTTAGGTTTAGACAGGCGTGCTGGCCTCTCTGTTGAGCCTAGGTGGGGCTGCGACGTGTTGATCTTCCGAGGCCGGGCATGACCCAGGAAAGTGTGTCCGGCCAAATGGGATCGAGCGTGTTGGGCTATGTGGTGCACCCCTGCAGGGAAGTTTAATCTATTCGAATAGCCGTGATCTTCGGTAACAGGACGACTTGGAGTTGTACCTTGACCTTATGACAACTAGAACCGGATACTTAATAAAACACACCCTTCCAAGTGCCAGATACAACCGGTGGTCGCTCTACCTCAGGGATATGAGGAGGGGATCGCCGGGTAGGATTATGCTATGAGATGTTATTGGGACATGCTACTTGGAGGACTTCAATCTACTCTCTTATACTTGATGCAAGACGAAGGTGACCAGAAGCGTAGTCTTCGACAGGACTAGCTATCCCCCTCTTATTCTGGCATTCTGCAGTTCAGTCCACTGATATGGCCCTTTACACATAAACCCATGCATATGTAGTGTAGTTCCTTGCTTGCGAGTACTTTGGATGAGTACTCACGGTTGCTTTCTCCCCCTTTTTTTCCCTTTTCCTTCCTTTCTGGTTGTCGCAACCAGATGCTGGAGTCCAGGAGCCAGACGCCACCGTCGACGACGACCCCTACTACACCGGAGGTGCCTACTACTACGTGCTGCCCGCTGACGACGACATGGAGTAGTTAGGAGGATCCCAGGCAGGAGGCCTGCGCCTCTTTCGATCTGTATCCCAGTTTGTGCTAGCCTTCTTAAGGCAAACTTGTTTAACTTATGTCTGTACTCAGATATTGTTGCTTCCGCTGACTCGTCTATGATCGAGCACTTGTATTCGAGCCCTCGAGGCCCCTGGCTTGTATTATGATGCTTGTATGACTTATTTTATTTGTAGAGTTGTGTTGTGATATCTTCCCGTGAGTCCCTGATCTTGATCGTACACATTTGCGTGCATGATTAGTGTACGATTGAATCGGGGGCGTCACAAGTTGGTATCAGAGCCGACTGCCTGTAGGAATCCCCCTTCCACACTCCTTGGCCGAAGTCGAGTCTAGACATTACAAAAACTTTTACTAACTTGGCTGTGTGCCTTACGGGCCCACGTCGCCATCGGGTGGTACTAGGATCTTTTACTCCTCGACCTTTGCTCTGGGACTCTGAACTCTTTTCTACTCGGGTGAAACGAATTTACTAACTCTAACATTAGGATCCCGTTACCACGTTCACCCCGAAGTTGGATAAGCCATAGTTATTTTGTAGGATAGCATTTTGAATAGTGCCCATGTTGTCATTTGACTCCATTGAAACATCTTTGTTTTCAGATGGAACCCGCGAGGCAGGTCGTGCGCCACACTGCGGCCATTGGTGCCTCAGGATCACCTGCTGTGCTAGCTGATATGATGACCTATCTGGGTTATCGCTGGCACCCTGAGTACACCGTCTACGAGGAGTACCAGGACTTTAACCAGGAGCAGTACCGTGCCATCGTCCACCTCTACTCTCGGGAGTATGAGTCCACTACCGTGCTGCACACCGCTCATGGTGTTGGAGTGACCATCGAGATGGCAGTCCACGATGCGGCTCATGCTGCTCTGACACGTCTTCGTGGAGAGTATCAGGCATTGGACACTTCCCCTTTCAGGCACATTCCTATCGCATCTGACGTTGGTGCGGAGGGATACTACACTGCCGCCTACTCCACCGTCACCCGAGAGCCTTTCCACCATCAGCGCCTGGTTCTGCATGCTGATGGGCTGGACCGAGCTAACAGATCTCTTCGCCACGAGTTGTACACCACTCGTCAGCACCTTTACAGGGCTCTGACGCGGTTGCACCCCTTTGTCCGGTCTGGACAGCTGCCGCGTTCTGCGATCTACCCAGCCAGGACCGTGATGCCCCACGGTGTCGGATGGCCAGAGGTGGGAGGCTACTCTCCCGCACTTGGTCCTCTTCTGCCACCTGAGCGTCGGGTTCTACACCAGAGTATCCGCGGCCCCCAGGCCACTGACGTGGAGGACTATCCGTTGCCTCACTACCAGCTGTCAGGTTACAGCTACCTTCACAGTACCTCCTGGGACTGATGTAGTCTTGCTCATTAGTCTTAGATGCACTCGCGAGCCTGCGTGCCGCCTATGATGACTTAGTCTATGTACGGAACTCTGTGTACTGAACTCTATGTCCGACCCCTTTTGTAAGTTATGCCGACTATCTATGTGGTATCTGTCGTGCTCCTTTCATTATGCATGTTTCATCATGAATGACTCTTGTCTATGCAAATCTCTCAATACTGAACTACCCCTGTTATATATTAGCAGGATGGTTAGACCAGCTGGTCGTGGTCGTGGTGGCAACTTCCCACCACCGCCTGAGTACATGGCTGGTATGATCCAACAGCTTGAGATGAATCGCCAGTTCATGGAAAACGTGATGGCTCAGTTTCCTCGCCCCAATATGAACCAACATCCAAACACAACAACTCTGCAGGATTTCATACGCCTCAACCCAAGTGTGTACCACAGCTCAACCCAGCCGCTGGATGCTGATGATTGGCTCCGTGACATCACCTATGAAATGGAGTCTGCTGATGTAGCCCCTGCCAGCTATGTCACTTTTGCTTCCTTCTTCCTGAAGGGACCCGCAGCTCAATGGTGGGACAGCCATAGGCGTACTCTGCCAGTTGGGACAATCATCTCCTGGCCAGACTTTCAGGCTGCCTTCCGTGCCCGCTTCATTCCTCAGGGAGTCATGGACCGGAAGAAGCGTGAGTTTCGCAACCTCACCCAAGGCAACAAGACTGTTGAAGCTTATCAGCGGGAGTTTCTGGACTTGTCTCGCTATGCTGAAGAGGACATTGCAACTGATGCACATAGGCAGGAGAAGTTCCGTGACGGCCTTCAAGCTGACATCAAGCTCGCACTTCTAGTGCACGACTTTGCTGATTTCGCCACCTTGGTGAATAAGGCCATCAATGTTGAGACTGGTCTTCAAGAACACCATAGCTCTCAAAGGCGCAACCGTGACACGGGCTCATCTTCGGGCCCGCCCTCGCAGAAGCGTAAGATATGGATCCCGAACAGCATGTACCGTCCAAATGCACCAGCCCCAAGGCAGTCTTACGCTACACCTCGTCTGCCTACTGCTCCAACTAGGCTGCCAAGGCTTCCAGCTCCGCCACCCCAAGCTCCTGTTCCCACTCCCAATAATGGCCTGTGCTACAAGTGTGGTCAACCAGGTCACCGTGCTAGGGATTGCATTCAGAATCAGAATCAACTGGCCCTTCCAGCCGCTGGCCGTGGAAACAACCAGGCCCGCAACAACAATGCCAAGTCTTATGGCCGTGTTCATGCCAACCACATTGATCTGAATGAAGCTCAAGACCAGCCTGCTACTGTGATGGGTACACTCCTCGTAAATTCAGTACCAGCATCCGTTTTATTTGATACAGGTGCATCGCATTCATTCATGTCAGAAGAATTTGCATACAAGCACGATGTTAAATTTGAGCAGATGAACACTTCGGTAGTGGTAAAAACCCCCGCGGGACAATGTCAGACCTCCATGGTTGGCAT
>NW_025239123.1:0-3997 GCF_018294505.1 Triticum aestivum
AGGAGCACTCCGGTGTGAATCCGGTCTCGTCTACGGGAGATGGGGGAACCGCGGTCTCTCTTGAGGAATTAAATGTGGCGTTTGACACATTGAAAACCTCCATGACTACCGAGGTCGAAAGCATGTTTAATAAATACTTAGAAGGGCTCAAGCTTTCCATCGTACCATTGAAAGTGGGTGCTCTCGCCAACAAGGTGACGGATGCTACCTCCGACAAAGGGGAAGCTACTAGCGAGAAAGCTCCTTCTTCTAGTGGTAAAAATGGCACCGGCATCTTTGCCCATGTGGAACCTCCACCTGTCTATGGTGGACCGCTCCCTTCCACTCATTTAAATCATGCCGGCCCGGCTCCTAAGATTGAGAAGAATGTAGATTTTGATTCTTGGGTCTATTGTTTTAATTGTCATTTAAATCATGTGAACACTAACCTTTGGAGAATCATTGAAGAAGGTTTTTATCCGCATGACCGAAGTAACTTCACTCCTAGAGAAGTTGTGGATTATCAATTCAATGAGAATACTCTCTTCATCATCCAAGAAGCATTCCCACCCGAAGATCTTCCTCATCTCCGGCCCTATACCGTGGCCAAAGATGCTTGGCTCCAAGTTGTTTCCCTCTATCGGGGAAGCGCAAGCATTCAACGCTCCAACTATGAACTGGTGCAAGATGAAGCCGACGAGTTTGCAATGAAAGAAGATGAAGAACCTCGTGAGCTTTTTCGGAGAGTAACCAAACTCGCGGTCTCTCTCCGAGATCATGGAAGTAAGGACACAGATGACAATTGGATCAAGCGCAAATTCCTCATGGCAATGATGCCCTACCACAAAGCCATGTCCTCTGTAATTCGTCAAAGGCCGGACTTCCCCACCTTGTCCTCAAGTGAAGTGTTGGATGAGTTCGTTGCTATGAGCATCTTGGACAAGACCGCCGACAGTGCGGTTCTTCGCTCTCAAAGAGTAAAGAAGCCCAACCTTGCTCTAAAGGCCAAGGTTAGTATGGAGGAAGAGGATGAAGAGGAAGAAGAGGAGGGCAACCTCGAAGATACGAAGTATGCCTATCATGAACATATGGCTCTTGCTTCAAGGCAAGTTTGTAGCAAGAAGAACACAAGGCCAAACTTCAACAAGAACAATTCAAGTGCCGCAAAGGGCAAGCAACGAGTGAGGACTTGCTTCAATTGTGCCAATGTGAGCCACTTTGTTGCGGAGTGCCCTTACGAGAAGAGGGAAGACAATGGTGGCAAGCTCATTAGAAAGGACAAGGCCAAGTCGTTCCCCCACAAGAGCAACTTCACCAAGAAGACTCCTCCCAAGGCATTGGTGGTACAAGAAGAGTACAATGAGGATGATGACGATGATGAAGATGGTGAGTCGGTTGCCATGGCCTCCGTTGCCATTGCGATGACTCCACGGATGTCTCTCTTTGACTCACCCAATGAGAACATCACCGCCAAGTGTCTCATGGCTAAAGCCACCAACAAGGTAACCCCCAACATCAAAACTACCATCATTAATTATCCTTCTTCGACGGATAGCATTGATGAACATGACGGGACAAATGTGAAGGAAAATGAGTTTGAGACCTTTATGGGTAAACTCAAGGGTAAATCCAAGAAGCACTTCGTTGCTCTCTTGGAACAACTTGGTGAAGCCAATGACATGATCGAGGCTTACGAAGATACCATCTCTAAGATGGAGGGGCATAGTCGTGACTATGCCGATGAGATTTCGGATCTTTCCAATGCTCTTGACGAAGCGCGTGGTCTTTGTTTGGCTCTTGAGGATTCATACAACGATGATCATGCTAAGTTAAAGAAAGATCTTGATCATGCTCTTGTTGTGTCTCGTGTGCTAAACTCCGAGAAGGCAAAACTTGGGGTTGATCTTGCTAGACTTAAAGAGGAGTTTGACATTCTCGACAAGTCTCACAAAGTCTTGAAGGGTGTTCATGCTAGCCTCAAGGAGTCTCATGATCAACTCCAAGTAAAGCTAACTAAGGAGAAAGCCACCTTTCCTCATATGGTGTTAATTGATAATGCAAATGCTACTAAGCCTTGTTGTGAGCATGTGCATCTTGTTGAGGAGAATGCTAAGTTGAAGGAGCAACTTGACAAAGGCCTTGTGTCATGCATACAAGGTGAGAAGAACCTCAACGACCTTTTGAGAAACCAAAAGGAAGTTGTGGCCAAGGAGGGGATTGGGTTCGCACCCAAGCCCAAGAACAAGAAGAAGAATGACAAGACCAAACGACCTCCTCCTCTTAAGCAAACTTTTGTGAAGGAGGGAGAGGGTGCTTCCAAGGAGAAGAAGAACAATGCGAAGGGTGGCGGTGTCAAGAAGGGCAATACCACCCCATCCAACAAAGCCGGCGACTTTAATCCTTCTTATGTGTTATGCCGTGCTAGTGATGGGCATGTTTATGCCAAATTTGTTGGTTCTCCTCATGAGTACATTGAATGGTCTATTTGGGTTCCTAAGACCCTTGTTACTAACATCAAAGGACCCATTACAAAATGGGTACCTAAAACCAAGCATTGATCTCTTGTAGGTGTTTGCTTCTGGTGGGGGATCATGGTTGCTCGATAGTGGAGCTACAAATCATATGACCGGAAGCAAGGACTTTGTGGTGGACGTGCACAAGATTCCATCTATGCCCACCAATGTCGAGTGGGGTGATGCCTCGTCCTCTAAGGTATTGGGACTCGACAAAGTAGTCATTTCTCATGATCTCATGATCGAGAAAGTCATGCTTGTTGAGTCCCTTGCATACAATTTACTTTCCGTTCGTCAACTTGCTATCATGGGCTTTGCCACTTTCTTTGATATTGATACCGTGGCCCTCTTGTGGAGCAAGACTCTTAAAGTAGCCTTTGTTGGGCATGTCGAGAACGGTCTCTATGTGATTAACTTTTCGGAGCGACCCACTAAGACCGCGACATGCCTAATGGCTAAAGTTGACGTGGGATGGCTTTGGCATCGCCGTTTAGCCCATGTCAATATGAGATCTTTGCAAAGTATTCTCAAGGGGGGCCATGTCCGTGGACTAACGAACGTTAGTTTTGCTAAAGATCGTGCTTGCAGTGCTTGTATCGAAGGAAAGCTTCATGAGAAGGCTCACCCTCCCACGACTCTCATTTACTCGAAGAGGCCTTTGGAAATCCTTCATTTGGATCTCTTTGGGACTCCATCCTTTGATCGTCTTGGGGGTAGAAAGTATTGCTTGGTAATTGTGGATGACTATTCAAGATACACTTGGGTGTATTTCTTCAAGAGGAAGAGTGAGACCCAACAAACCGTCATTGACTTTGCAAATGAAGCCCAACGTCAACACAATGCAAAGATCTTGACAATAAGAAGTGACAACGGCACCGAGTTCAAGAACTACACCTTGGATGAGATTCTTAGTGATGAGGGGATCAAGCATCAATATGCCGCACCTTACACCCCTCAACAAAACGGTGTTGCGGAGAGGAAGAACCGGACGTTGATGGATGCCGCAAGGACCATGATGGCGGAGTTCAAGTCTCCATACAACTTTTGGGCCGAAGCCATCAACACCTCGTGTCATGCATCCAATCGGCTCTACCTCCGCAAGGGCTTGAACAAGACTCCATATGAGATACTCACCGGTAACAAGCCCAACCTCAAGTACTTTCGGGTGTTCGGGTGTAAGTGTTTCATTCTCAAGAAAGGTGTTCGGTTGTCTAAATTTGAGGCTAGAGCATATGAGGGCATATTTGCTAGTTATGCTACAAACTCTCATGCTTACCGTGTCCTCAATAAATCCACGACTTATTGAGGAGACGTGTAACGTGGAGTTTGATGAGAATAATGGCTCCCAAGTGGAGCAAAGTGGCACTTGTGATGTAGGTGATGAAATTCCTCCTCAAGCCATAAGAAGAATGGGTGTTGGTTTTATCTTACCCATAGAGGAACCCCTTGTGACCGAAGTAGAAGGACAATGCTCCACTCAAGTGGAGCCATCACCAACCCAAGGC
>NW_025239124.1:0-3997 GCF_018294505.1 Triticum aestivum
CCCTAGTCCAGGACACCGTCAGTAGCCCCCTGCACCGGTCTTCAAGTTGGGGACGCTCCTCGATTCTTCTGAACTGTTCTTCATCTTCGGTCATCGATCTTGAAAACTGGTTCAACAAATCTTCTCATCTTCGATCTTGAGGATCGCCGAAGTAAATCCGAAGAGTTTACACGTCAGGTATCCGAGGAGCCCCTTTAAATTTACGGCCTTTATCAATGCCTTGTTATTTTTATGCCACACCTCAGGTTTGAAATTGTTCCCGGGCAGCAGTGTCCTCTTGCGTCCGAGCTCCAACGCCGGACTGCATTCGAGGTATCTTTTGCAGCCGAACACCAACGCCGGACTACTTCCGAGCTCCAACGCTGGAATGTATCCAAGCTCTAACGCCGGACTGTGTCCAAGCTCCAATGTCGGACTATATCCGAGCTCCAACGCCGGACTATATCCGAGATGTCATAGATCATCTGGGTTCAAAAAGTTGAAGGAGTTTAGCCGAGCTTAATGCCGGAAATGCCCTCTATGGAGCCAGCCACTGGCGCCCGAGCTTTATGTCGGACTGCTTCCGAGGTGGTGCAATTTATTCTCTGTCGAGATATATAGCCAGTAGCCCTCAAGGTGTGGGCGTCGGTCTAAAACCCGAGATGCACCTGAAGGAAAACATGAAACTGCTGATCCTAGTAGCCCCTGAGACTTAGGTCGATGCGCGAAATCGGCATGAGCATCAACTCCTAGCTCGGCAGCATACATACATAGGAATAGAAACGCGGTGTGCAAAGTCCTCGAGACTCAGGTTGGGTGCGGCCGACCAACCTAAGGATAATAATCTCGTCGAAAACTATATTGCACTTTAAATTTTCTGCATTGGATTGTCAATGCAGTAGCCCCCGAGACACTGGTCGGGTGGCAACACCGGATTAGGGGATCGATGTCCATAGTAAAATCACAAATTATGTTTAATGACTCTATGTATCCAATTACTTAACGTCATTAATGCTCAGATCCGCATTGTACAAAACTTTGTTGACCGACCATCGGCTTCAACCTCCTTGGCCAGCAGCCGAGGAGTGTTTGTCCTACTTTATAAAGCCTTTATGAGGGCAAAGATTTACGGCAAACAAGGCCGTCCGGCAATATGGTTTTATAAACAAAGGTAGGCAGAGAGACATGTTATAGTATTATTTAACATAAGAAACATCGTCCAAAGAAAATTGTCCCGCTATCGATTCCTTTCTTTGTGTTGTCATGCCAAGCATGATCATGAAACCGCAACTCTGATCCATGTGGTAGGAAGATACTGAGGATTTAGTTCGGGGGAAGCTTCCGAACTCTGTGGTATAAATGAACCCAAATTTTCACCTCCGTTGCGATCATTGATAATCTGAAAGTGGCCCATCGTCGGCTTCAACCCCTTTGTAGATGCTACGCAGGGTGTTTCTGTAATAACAAAACAACCCTTAGCCGATGTCTCGGTGCCCAAAGGCGGTTATGTTAGCGGAAACGAGGCAATCAAATATGCGGGCTTTATAACTTTCACTTAGTCATAGGAGCTAAAAGTTGGGAGGCCAGCAAGTAGCCCCCCGGTTAGTGTTCGGCGACAGCCGAGGTCAAGCCGTAAACACTTCGGCCAATGTTATGAACGACCCATCATTTAATACAGTCATCGGACTGCTGACCAATTTACGCTTATTGTGACAGTCAGTTTTCGGCTTTCTCCACTGCGGTGCTTAACCATGCGAGCTGGAAGCACAATCACAGTGGTTCTCCCTTTGCACACCTAGCCGAACAAAGCGGAACGTAGGAGGCAAGCACAGGAGCCGGGCAACCCGACTATTGACCGAAGACACAATTCAAAACCGATGCATATATACCAAGATCCGAGAATTTTTGCCGAATCCCTAAAGGTGTCTGGCGTTGCATCGCGAGACTTATGCGAAAAACACACAAATAGTTGAAAAGTGCCATAGGATTGGAAAACCAAAAAACGTCAGTAAAAACTCGATGTCCGAACTAGATGAATTGTTCGGTGCCAATCAGAAAATTGGTCTTAGAAAAAATTGTGCTTCTGTCGTGCTTTAACATGACACATCTTATCTCAAGACTTCAAGCGGGTCAGCCTACAGCTTCAACCTCCTATCCCGAATGCGGAGTACTTCTCGTTGGGCCAGTTTAGAGCGGCTTTGAGAGAGAAATTAGGCTCCACGGCTATTGACCGCACACTCCCGTCAAAAAAAGAAGTGATAGAAAAAAGACTTTGCAATGATTAAGAAGAAGAACACTTATTATAGAACAACTCACATAAATTTAAGAGCCCCCAAGTAATTTGGGTAAAAGAATTTTATGTTATAATGATTGTGCATACCGAAGTACTTATATCATATCTGTGTTCACCCGAACTTTGAACGCGTCTTGACCGACCGTCGGCTTCTCCCTCTTCGGTCAGGGACCGAAGAGTGTTATGTACTCCACCTGTCGAGAATATCGACAGTGTTTCTGATAACCCGGCAGTCAGGCCATAAGGCTGTAACAGACAAAGCGCACTCAGGGAACTTATGCTATATTACTAACGAAGTGTAAGAAGCATCTTCGGAGAAAATAGTACCCCCACCGATACCTTTCTTCGGTTGCTCATTATTATTATGAGACTTGTGCAATAGATTTTTTGTACTCATGAGTTCCGTTGTGTGCCGACCATTGTTGAAAACAGTAAGAGAGCTAGCTTTCAGCTTCACCTAGTCTAAGGTCTGGCTCGAATGAATCGATCGTGACAATCGCAAAGGTGCTCCCTTTACTCCCTAGCCGAACAATCGGGAACGTGGGGGTAAGCACAGGAGCCAGGCAACCGAGCTTGCAAGTCGCTTAAGTCAACATGGTGCATATTGTGGCGTAATACACGAACAAGGAACGAAGCCGTACAAGTATAATCATATGCAAGAGGAAAAGCTCCATCAAGGGAGCCCCCAAATAAACGGGGTATTTGAATATGTGTGTGACAAACAAAGTTTGGATAAGGAAGTTTGTCACAAACAACTTTGTGCCAAAAAAGTATAATATTTGGTCGGACCGAACAAAATTTAAAACTGAAAGTTTTTTAGCATGAAAGCAACTTAGCTGGTTGATATGTTCGGCATTGATGACGAGGTCCGAGCTTGATGCGGGACAAGGTTCCAGCCCCCAGGTTGGTCCCGAGGTAGCCGAGCAGAGAGTTCGGCACCCCGAAAAGATGAAGCCCCCAGCCGCGGTAATGGAGCAGGTCGGCGCGCCAAGGCGACAATACAATTCGGTCGAAGGAGGCGACAATGCGGCTCAGTCTGAGTCAATTGGCTACACAGATAAAATAGCGCAAACCAAAGGTAATGACAAATAAAGATAATAATGTATATTAAAAAAATTCTACTACTTATTTAATACAAGTGAAGGAAATAATGAAAGAGATGTGGCCTGAGCGTCGAGGTCAATGTCGATGCAGGGCGTCGGTGTGACGCAGTGAAGGCGTGACAAAGCCCGAATTCACAGGTCAGTCCGAGTTCCGGATACGGCGTTCGCCGAACTATACAGAAACTGACCGAACCCCCACGTAATCGTCGCTAATGCGGCCACCATTAGATAGGCATGTGTACACATGATGGAAGAAAGCGGAGTAATAATTCCTTGGGAAAAATGAACCCAAACGAGCAAAAATTGCTAGGATTAATAGCACCTGGTTTATTTGTTGTAGCGGTCCGATGAAAGGTTACTCCCAAAATTGGGACTCGATCCGCATACCCATTGCCTGATGGGTGATGAAGCGTTGGCATGGCGATCCTGGCAAATGTTGGATCGCCACGGCGAAGCCCATGGTCCAGCTAATGTGATGAAGCTGGTCGGCTGGTGACGCCAAAGTCTCTGAAGTAAGTTGATGAAGAGATGGCGAAGTCCTCGGTCTAGCCAAGGTGACGGAGCAGGTCGATAAGGAGCTGTTGCAGCTGCCGTGTCAGCCGAGGTGTTGAAGTAGTTCGGC
>NW_025239125.1:0-1334 GCF_018294505.1 Triticum aestivum
TGCCGGCGGCGAGCTCCTTTGCGGCTGCCGGAGTTCGGGCAATCTCGGGGTCGGGGTTAGGGAGCACGGCAGGAGGAGCTGGGGCGTGCTACGGACTCCTGAGATCACGGTGAGCACGTCAGTGGGCTCGGATACGAGCTGGGGTGGCTGTGGCCACGGCCACGCCATGGCCGGCGGCGAGAGATTCTCGGGCAAAGTGGTGGGGCTAGCTAGAGAGGGAGGTGGGGCACGGGGAGAGGGGGAATCGGGTCGAGGGCTCACCGCGGTTCTTCTGGTGCTGCTGGCGAGGCAGGGGAGGCACGGGGTCCGGCGAATCGACGGAGGGGAGCTTCGGTGGCCGGCGACGGAACGGCGATGGTGACGGCGTTGCAGGGCTTCCGGAGGGCCGTGGGTCGGTGGGGAGGAAGGAGGGGGTCGAGGCGGAGCTCCCTGGGGCGTCGGTGAGGCGTGGGGAGCACGATGGCTGCGGCAATCGGCGTCGGTGGCGACGGCTGCGCTCGGCACGAGAGGGAGAGAGAAACAGAGGAGGGGGGGAGCTCGGGAGAGAGTGAGGGGCGGTCGGGGAGGCCGCGTGTCGACGTCCAGGGCGTCCAGAGCGTCGGGGGAGAGCGGTAAGCAGGAGCTGGCGAGGCGCGTGGCCAGCGCGCGGCGGGCACGCGCTCGTCCTCCTGTCCAGGGAGGAAGATGACAGGGAAGGCGCTGGTGGGCTGGGCCGGCCCTGGTGGCTGCGCGGGTAAGGCCAGGTGGGCTTGCTCTTTTTTTTATTTTTTTGTTCTCTGTTTTGTTTTAACTCTATTTTCTATTTTGCAGGTTTGTTTTGAATTTGGTTTTGAAACCAATTCAATTTATTTTGCTTCTGACAATATTTTTAGGAGCTAAAAGAATTAAAACAATGCTCCACAAAAATATTTCAGAATTATTGGACCTATATTTATTTAATAGTAGATATAAATCCAATTCAAATAATTATTGCTTTAATTCAAATGCCCAAATTAAATGTTTCTGAGACACCAAAATTATTGGTTTGGATTTTACCTCTTGCCAATATTTCCAGAGGATATCAGGAACATTTTCTTGGACACATTTGAGAAGATTTAATTGTTGGTTATTTTTAGAGGTTTCTGAGGCTTGAAAATTCCTCAATTCAAATTTCATTTGAATTTAAACATGATGCAGCAAGAGGTCTAGCCTAGTGCATTACCAGAAGCTAGGGATGTGACAACTCACCCCCACTAAACAAGAATCTCGTCTCGAGATTCAAGCGTAGGGTAGAGTGAAAGGTAAACGCAACTAGTATAATCTTCACGATCCAGGTTGCACTTCAACTGAACGTT
>NW_025239125.1:2670-3997 GCF_018294505.1 Triticum aestivum
GTAACTGGGGAAGAACCCAACAATAGAGAGTGAATTCACTGTTGGAGTGGTTATAGCATAACCGAGGAAATCTGGGGCAATCCCAGCTAGTGCCGATGATAAGACGTAGCGCTTGTGCGTGCTCTCAAGAACTTGAGCATTTCCACAATCATCAAGGTTTTATCAACAACCGCGTCAAGGGTGCTGACAACACAACATACTACCATGATGAATAGCGATGGACGATGCAGATGCGAAGGAGGATAACACTTTCTCAGATTTCACCTTAGCGAGGCCAAGCAAATAAAATCTGGATGATCGACCGAGAGACATTTAGCACTCCGCTTCTAATGTTCTCCTTGATGTGCTAGTATAACCCATTCATAGATATGGTTTGATATCTAAAACATCAAGTAAAAGGTCGGACTTCGGGAACACAAAAATCCATAGGGGCAACTAGGGAGTAAATCCTACGAAATCCCTAGGGGGGGGCCAACTTCTTCAAACAAGATACTATAATAATAGGTCTACCGGATGGGTGTGTTGGCCACGACATCCACCTTACCGGTTATCGAGAGACCAATATTATAGTTCTTAGGGAAATGTTCCAACCATCATATCTGCCTGAGATTCAGCTCTGGTTGGTGTTAGGATATTCCAGGCTCATCGAGTCTTAGGAAGAAAAATGAAAGTTTGCAACACAAATCGACGAGATGACGTTGCGGGATTCTCGGGAGATGAACTACGATAGCAAGCTCCAAAACATGAGCTGGTTCTGCTACAAACATGTGAACACGTTGTCCCAGACAAGCATGACCACAAAGTAGTCTTATAATAAAACACTACCGAGTTCAGGTTGGGAACCATCAGCGAGGGTATCGAAGTTCTTTCATAAGTCCGGATTAGCTCTTATGAAGGAACTCCTTCTCCTTGAACAAATCAATCAGTGGCTTGGTGTGCTAGGGATACATATAGATTGAAGGTTGCAAGTCTTCAAACCACAGCATTCTTTGCACGTGTGCATGACTGATTTGGAATGATTCCAAAGAAAGCAACATTGACTTTCTCGAATCCACGGCGGCAACTTGCATCAGATGCACATGAATTAAAGGAAGTCACTACCTTCATCCAAACATATGCTTCATGAGCTAGCATGAACAAATGCTTTCAAAAGTTTCCAACACTAGCTTAATGTTCAGCAAAATTATGGAGAAGACAAGGATGTTGTCAATGGGCACAACAACAATTCATCTGGGTTTCCTTTTAAAAGGAATTCCATAGTTAAGTGAACAAGTGATAGCATTGGTCAGACCTAAAAGATATAATGGTGTATGCTCGAGGGATCAAC
>NW_025239126.1:0-3996 GCF_018294505.1 Triticum aestivum
GGAGATGTATAAGTCTGCCAGCTGACTAGCGGTTATACTCTCACGAACAGGTAAGAAATGGGCCACTTTGGAAAGACGATCGACAACGACGAAGATAGCATTATTCCCTCTCTTGGTCCTGGGAAAACCGGTAATGAAATCCATACCAATTTTATCCCATTTCCATTCAGGAATAGCTAAGGGTTGAAGGGTGCCAGCAGGCCGTTGATGTTCTGCTTTTACACGACGGCAGACGTCGCAGTTAGCAATATACTGAGCAATTTCTCTCTTCATCCTAGTCCACCAGAACCTCTGGCGTAGGTCCTGATACATCTTGGTACTACCGGGATGAATGGTGAGAGGAGATTCATGAGCCTCCTTAAGGATCAACTGCCGTAGATGCTGGTTCTTGGGAACCACTAAACGGTTCTCAAAGTACACAACACCATGATCATTTGTGGAGAAACAACTAGCACCTCCGCTAGCAATGTTCTCCTTGATTTTAGATATTCCCTTATCTCGCTTTTGGGCAGCGATAATTTGATCCGTAAGAGTAGGTTTCGCCACCAAGGTGGAAAGAAATCCTTGAGGAACAATGTGAAGGTTAAGCTTCCGAAATTCCTCATGGAGAAGCGGTTGACCTTGTTGTAACATCAGGTTGTTACAATAAGATTTACGACTTAGCGCATCAGCCATGACATTGGCTTTCCCTGGGGTGTAGGTTATTCCTAAATCGAAGTCTGTGATCAACTCAACCCAACGTCTTTGCCTGAGATTCAGATCCGGTTGGGTGAAAATGTACTTCAGACTTTGGTGATCAGTGAATAACTCGCAACGGTTACCGAGGAGGTAATGTCGCTAGGTCTTGAGCGCATAGACTACGGCTGCAAGCTCTAGATCATGAGTAGGATAATTCTCCTCATGTGGGTGCAATTGCCGTGAAGCGTAGGCAATTACGTGTCGATCTTGCATGAGAATGCAGCCTAGTCCTTGTCGCGAGGCGTCGCAGTAGATAACAAAGTCCTTGGAGAAGTCTGGCGGTACCAGTACGGGAGCAGAGGTCAGGCGTCTTTTCAGTTCCTGAAAGCTGTGCTCACATTGTGGAGTCCATTCGAACTTCTTATCTTTCTTGAGGAGTTCGGTTAGGGGTTTAGCAACTTTGGAGAAGTTCTCGACAAAGCGGCGACAATAGCTCGCTAAGCCCAGAAAACTCCGAACTTGCTTGACCGATTCAGGTGGAGTCCAATTAAGGACGGCTTGAACTCGCTCAGGGTTAACAGCAATACCTTTACCAGATATTACATGACCCAGATAGGTCACTTCTGACAACCAGAATTCACATTTAGAAAATTTGGCATAAAGGCGATTCTCTCGAAGTTTCTTCAACACTAGCCTTAGATGTTCGGCATGTTCCTCCTCGTTCTTGGAGTAGATGAGTATATCATCGAGGTAAACCACGATGAATTTATCCAAATACTCCATGAAGATTGAGTTCATTAACCGAGAAAAGGTGGCTGGAGCGTTGGTTAAACCGAAGGACATGACGGTGTACTCGTATTGGCCATAACGAGTAACAAAGGCCGTTTTAGGAATGTCCCCGTTTCTGATTTTGATTTGATGGTAGCCCAACCTCAAATCCATCTTGGAGAAGACTGAGGATCCAGCGAGCTGATCATACAGGTCGTTGATCCTGGGGAGCGGGTATTTGTTCTTGATTGTGACCAAATTGACAGGTCGGTAATCTACAACCATCCGGTCCGTACCATCCTTCTTCTTGACAAATAGGACGGGGCAAGCCCACGGAGATGAACTAGGGCAGATGAAACCCTTTTTCAAGGACTCATCGAGTTGTTTCTTAAGCTCGGCTAGTTCTAGTGGTGCCATCTTATAGGGTCTTCTAGCAATCGGAACGGTTCCTGGAATGAGGTCTATTACGAACTCAACATCCCTGTCAGGTGGAACACCTGGCAATTCCTCCGGGAAGACATCCGGGAAGTCACGGACTACCGGAACGTCCTCAAGGTCTGGCAAAGGGCTGCCGTTAAGAGAATACAACTGTCGCTTGGCTAGTCGGGTTAAGACATTGACTATCTTGCCCGAAGGGTGAGTGAGTTGAACAGTCCTAGAGAAGCAATCAATTTTGGCATGATGAGCTGACATCCAGTCCATACCCAAAATGATATTAATATCTGAAAATTTAAGGGCTATCAACGATGCAAGGAAAACAAGTCTGTCGACTTGGATTTCATTTCCATTACTTACCCTAGAGGTCTGCCATCTAGAACCAGGAGTAGAAATTTCCATAGTGGATGGCATGTCACAGAATGCGACGTTATGCAAACGAGCATAATTTTCGGATATAAAAGAATGAGAGGCTCCTATATCGAAAAGAACAGATTCCGGGTGGCAATTAACAAGAAGCGTACTGAGAACGACGTTGGGATCCTCTTGAGCTTCTTCGGCAGAGATACAGTTGACATGGCCACGTGAGACGGTGGCCGGCTTGGCGTGGAACACTTTTCCTGTCGGCTTGCCACGGCTAACAGCTTTAGCAGACTGGTTGGGGTTGGTCTGGGGACACTCACGCATATAGTGGCCAGATTCCCCACACTTGAAACAAGTCACGGAACTGGTACGTGGAGGAGCATTGTTGGTTGGACCCCCATAGGGCTTGGCCGGTGCAGACTGTTGAACAGGGCGAGGCGCATGAAAGGGTGGCCTTGGTGTGAACCTGGGTGGCAGGGCGGTGGTGGGCACCCACACGCGGCGCTTCTGTGCACCAGCACCGGATGAGGAACCCACGTCACGGCCATGCTTGCGTGTTGCGTCATAGTCAGTCTGACCAGTTTCAGCACTGATGGCTTTGTTGACAAGTTTCTGAAAAGATGTGCACTCATGCAGACGGAGGTCACGGCGAAGCTCAGGACTAAGGCCCTTACAGAACCTTGCTTGCTTCTTGGCATCAGTAGACACTTCCTCAGTTGCATATCCTGCGAGATTACCAAACTCCCTGCTGTAAGCATCCACAGAAAGTCGGCCCTGAGTGAAACTGCAAAATTCCTCACGTTTACGGTCCATGAGACCCTCCGGAATGTGATGTTCACGGAAAGCCTCGCTGAATTCAGCCCAAGTAGTGACATGGCCCGCTGGGCGCATAGCTCCATAATTCTCCCACCATAGACTGGCGGGGCCTTCAAGATGATATGCAGCAAAGGTGACCTTGTCAGCCTCCGCTACCAGCGCGGAACGCAGTTTGTGAGAGATACTGCGAAGCCAGTCATCAACGTCGAGAGGCTCGACGGAGTGGTGGAACGTGGGTGGATGTAATTTGATAAAATCACTGAGTGACACCACGTTAGTCCTCTGATGGTGTGCCGTGTTCTGTTCAATACGCTCCAACAAACGGTTGGTCTCCCGCTTGTTTCTCTCAGCGTCCATCATAACCTCGGCTAGGGAAGGAGGATGAGGCAGATTTGCATCCCTGACTTCACTGCCTTCGGCCTGCTCTTGAGGAGCAGGGTTAGTGCGCATGTTGACCATCCTAGGTAAACAAGACAATGATTTAGTCAGGATGATAAAATTCCGACATAGGATATAAAATGTAAGGAATAACACGAAATGCAAGATGATCATCCGTATGACATGGTAAATACAGAAACTGCTTCTTTATTCCATCGTCATACACACCATACAGGGTTTAGTACAAGACCAAACAAAGTACTATTACGGTGAAAAGAGGATTACATCTCATCGGAGGCATCCCAAGCTCCTATAAATTATTTTTCTACACCTCCGGAAAGAGTACAAACTAGGTCATATCCCACGAGTCACGCGGGACGATAGACGACACAGCTAGTGCGAACTAGTGATACTACCACTAACTCAGACCGATCCGTAGTAGTCCTCATAGAAGTCACCCCCATAGCCTGGAAGCTCAACATGATCATCCGGAAACAGACGATCTCGCGGAGCTTGTGGACCATAGGGGCTAGGATGAGGTCTTGGACCAACAGACGA
>NW_025239127.1:0-3995 GCF_018294505.1 Triticum aestivum
CCCCCCCCCCCAGGAGATTGCATCTCCTAGGGCCGCCCCCCTAGGGGCCCTATATAAAGAGGGGGGAGGGAGGGAAGCCGCACCCATGCTCTTGGCGCCTCCCTCTCCCCTTGCTACACCTCTCCCTCTCGTAGAAGCTTGGCGAAGCCCTGCCGAGATCGCTGCTGCATCCACCACCACGCCGTCGTGCTGCTGGATCTTCATCAACCTCTTCTTCCCCCTTGCTGGATCAAGAAGAAGGAGACGTCTTCCTCAACCGTACGTGTGTTGAACGCGGAGGTGCCGTCCGTTCGGCGCTAGGATCTCCGGTGATTTGGATCACGACGAGTACGACTCCCTCAACCCCGTTCTCTTGAACGCTTCTGCTCGCGATCTACAAGGGTATGTAGATGCACTCCTCTCTCTCTCTCTCTCGTTGCTAGATGAACTCATAGATTGATCTTGGTGAAAGCGTAGATTTTTTTTATTTTCTGCAACGTTCCCCAACAGTGGCATCATGAGCTAGGTCTATGCGTAGTTATCTTTGCACGAGTAGAACACAATTTGTTGTGGGCGTAGATGTTGTCAATTTTCTTGCCACTACTAGTCTTATTTTGCTTCAGCGGATGAACTGGCCCGGACCGACCTTACACGTACGCTTACGTGAGACAGGTTCCACCGACTGACATGCACTAGTTGCATAAGGTGGCTAGCGGGTGTCTGTCTCTCCCACTTTAGTTGGAGCGGATTCGATGAAAAGGGTCCTTATGAAGGGTAAATAGAAGTTGGCAAATCACGTTGTGGCTTTTACGTAGGTAAGAAAACGTTCTTGCTAGAACCCTATTGCAGCCACGTAAAACATGCAACAACAATTAGAGGACGTCTAACTTGTTTTTGGAGCATATGATTGTGATGTGATATGGCCAAAAGTTGTGATGAATGATGAATGATATATATGTGATGTATGAGATCATGTTCTTGGAATAGGAATCACGACTTGCATGTTGATGAGTATGACAACCGGCAGGAGCCATAGGAATTGTCTTAATTATTGTATGATCTGCGTGTCAATGATTCAATGCCATGTAATTACTTTACTTTATTGCTAAACCGTTAGCCATAGTAGTAGAAGTAATAGTTGGCGAGCAACTTCATGGAGACACGATGATGGAGATCATGATGATGGAGATCATCGTGTCATGCCGGTGACGAAGATGATCATGGAGCCCCGGAGATGGAGATCAAAGGAGCTATATGATATTGGCCATATCATGTCACTATTTGATTGCATGTGATGTTTATCATGTTTTTGCATCTTGTTTACTTAGAACGACAATAGTAAATAAGATGATCCCTCATAATAATTTCAAGAAAGGGTTCCTCCTAACTGTGCGCCGTTGCGAAAGTTCGTTGTTTCGAAGCACCATGTGATGATCGGGTGTGATAGATTCTAACGTTCACATACAACGGATGTAAGACAGATTTACACATGCATAAACACTTAGGTTAACTTGACGAGCCTAGCATGTATAGACATGGCCTCGGAACACAAGAGACCGAAAGGTAGAACATGATTCGTATGGAAGATACGATCAACATGGAGATGTTCACCAATGATGACTAGTCCGTCTCACGTGATGATCGGACACAGCCTATTCGACTCGGATCATGTATCACTTAGATGGCTAGAGGGATGTCTAATCTGAGAGGGAGTTCATTAAATAATTTGATTAGATGAACTTAATTATCATGAACTTAGTCTAAAATCTTTACAATATGTCTTGTAGATCAAATGGCCCATGTTACCCTCAACTTCAACGCGTTCCTAGAGAAAACCAAGCTGAAAGATGATGGCAGCAACTATACGGACTGGGTCCGGAACCTGAGGATCATCCTCATAGCTGCAAAGAAAGATTATGTCCTAGAAGCACCGCTAGGTGAAGCACCCATCCCAGAGAACCAAGACGTTATGAACGCTTGGAAGTCTCGTGCTGATGATTACTCCCTCGTTCAGTGCGGCATGCTTTATAGCTTAGAACCGGGGCTCCAAAAGCGTTTTGAGCAACACGGAGCATATGAGATGTTCGAAGAGCTGAAAATGGTTTTCCAAGCTCATGCCCGGGTCGAGAGATATGAAGTCTCCGACAAGTTCTTCAGTTGTAAGATGGAGGAAAATAGTTCTGTCAGGGAGCACATACTCAAAATGTCTGGGTTGCACAACCGCTTGACTCAGCTGGGAGTTAACCTCCCGGATGACGCGGTTATTGACTGAATCCTACAGTCGCTTCCACCGAGCTACGAGAGCTTTGTGATGAACTTCAATATGCAAGGGATGGAAAAGACCATTCCTGAGGTATATTCAATGTTGAAATCAGCGGAGGTAGAGATCAAAAAGGAACATCAAGTGTTGATGGTGAATAAAACCACTAAGTTCAAGAAAGGCAAGGCTAAGAAGAACTTCAAGAAGGACGGCAAGGAGGTTGCCGCGCCCGGTAAGCCAGTTGCCGGGAAGAAGTCAAAGAATGGACCCAAGCCTGAAACTGAGTGCTTTTATTGCAAAGGTAAGGGTTACTGGAAGCGGAACTGCCCCAAATACTTAGCGGACAAGAAGGCCGACAACACTAAAGGTATATTTGAAATACATGTAATTGATGTGTACCTTATCAGTACTCGTAGTAGCTCCTGGGTATTTGATACCGGTGCCGTTGCACATATTTGTAACTCAAAGCAGGAGCTGCGGAATAAGCGGAGACTGGCGAAGGACGAGGTGACGATCCGCGTCGGGAATGGTTCCAAGGTCGATGTGATCGCCGTCGGCACGCTACCTCTATATTTACCTATGGGATTAGTTTTAAACCTCAATAATTGTTATTTAGTGCTAGCTTTGAGCATGAACATTGTATATGGATCTCGTTTAATACGAGATGGCTACTCATTTAAATCCAAGAATAATGGTTGTTCTATTTATATGAGAGATATGTTTTATGGTCATGCCCCGATGGTCAATGGTTTATTTTTATTGAATCTCGAACGTGATGTTACACATATTCATAGTGTGAATACCAAAAGATGTAAGGTTGATAACGATAGTCCCACATACTTGTGGCACTGCCGCCTTGGTCACATTGGTGTCAAGCGCATGAAGAAGCTCCATGCTGATGGACTTTTAGAGTCTCCCGATTATGAATCATTTGACACATGTGAACCATGCCTCATGGGCAAAATGACCAAGACTCCGTTCTCCGGAACAATGGAACGAGCAACCAACTTATTGGAAATCATACATACAGATGTGTGTGGTCCAATGAGCGTTGAGGCTCGCGGAGGATATCGTTATGTTCTCACTCTCATTGACGACTTGAGTAGATATGGGTATGTCTACTTGATGAAACACAAGTCCGAGACCTTTGAAAAGTTCAAGGAATTTCAGAATAAGGTAGAGAATCAACGTGACCAAAAGATAAAGTTCTTATGATCAGATCATGGAGGAGAATATTTAAGTCACGAATTTGGTACGCACTTAAGGAAATGTGGAATCGTTTCACAACTCACGCCGCCTGGAACACCTCAGTGTAACGGTGTGTCCGAACGTCGTAATCGCACTTTATTGGATATGGTGCGATCTATGATGTCTCTTACCGATTTACCGCTATCTTTTTGGGGATATGCTCTAGAGACAGCTACATTCACTTTAAATAGGGCACCGTCTAAATCCGTTGAGACGACACCGTATGAATTATGGTTTGGGAAGAAACCTAAGCTGTCGTTTCTAAAAGTTTGGGGATGCGATGCTTATGTCAAGAAACTTCAACCTGAAAAGCTCGAACCCAAGTCGGAAAAATGCGTCTTCATAGGATACCCTAAGGAAACCATTTGGTATACCTTCTACCTCAGATCCGAAGGCAAGATCTTTGTTGCCAAGAACTGGTCCTTTCTGGAGAAAGAGTTCCTCTCGAGAGAAGTAAGTGGGAGGAAAGTGGAACTTGATGAAGTACTACCTCTTGAACCGGTGAGTA
>NW_025239128.1:0-3995 GCF_018294505.1 Triticum aestivum
CCCCCCCCCCCAGGAGATTGCATCTCCTAGGGCCGCCCCCCTAGGGGCCCTATATAAAGAGGGGGGAGGGAGGGAAGCCGCACCCATGCTCTTGGCGCCTCCCTCTCCCCTTGCTACACCTCTCCCTCTCGTAGAAGCTTGGCGAAGCCCTGCCGAGATCGCTGCTGCATCCACCACCACGCCGTCGTGCTGCTGGATCTTCATCAACCTCTTCTTCCCCCTTGCTGGATCAAGAAGAAGGAGACGTCTTCCTCAACCGTACGTGTGTTGAACGCGGAGGTGCCGTCCGTTCGGCGCTAGGATCTCCGGTGATTTGGATCACGACGAGTACGACTCCCTCAACCCCGTTCTCTTGAACGCTTCTGCTCGCGATCTACAAGGGTATGTAGATGCACTCCTCTCTCTCTCTCTCTCGTTGCTAGATGAACTCATAGATTGATCTTGGTGAAAGCGTAGATTTTTTTTATTTTCTGCAACGTTCCCCAACAGTGGCATCATGAGCTAGGTCTATGCGTAGTTATCTTTGCACGAGTAGAACACAATTTGTTGTGGGCGTAGATGTTGTCAATTTTCTTGCCACTACTAGTCTTATTTTGCTTCAGCGGATGAACTGGCCCGGACCGACCTTACACGTACGCTTACGTGAGACAGGTTCCACCGACTGACATGCACTAGTTGCATAAGGTGGCTAGCGGGTGTCTGTCTCTCCCACTTTAGTTGGAGCGGATTCGATGAAAAGGGTCCTTATGAAGGGTAAATAGAAGTTGGCAAATCACGTTGTGGCTTTTACGTAGGTAAGAAAACGTTCTTGCTAGAACCCTATTGCAGCCACGTAAAACATGCAACAACAATTAGAGGACGTCTAACTTGTTTTTGGAGCATATGATTGTGATGTGATATGGCCAAAAGTTGTGATGAATGATGAATGATATATATGTGATGTATGAGATCATGTTCTTGGAATAGGAATCACGACTTGCATGTTGATGAGTATGACAACCGGCAGGAGCCATAGGAATTGTCTTAATTATTGTATGATCTGCGTGTCAATGATTCAATGCCATGTAATTACTTTACTTTATTGCTAAACCGTTAGCCATAGTAGTAGAAGTAATAGTTGGCGAGCAACTTCATGGAGACACGATGATGGAGATCATGATGATGGAGATCATCGTGTCATGCCGGTGACGAAGATGATCATGGAGCCCCGGAGATGGAGATCAAAGGAGCTATATGATATTGGCCATATCATGTCACTATTTGATTGCATGTGATGTTTATCATGTTTTTGCATCTTGTTTACTTAGAACGACAATAGTAAATAAGATGATCCCTCATAATAATTTCAAGAAAGGGTTCCTCCTAACTGTGCGCCGTTGCGAAAGTTCGTTGTTTCGAAGCACCATGTGATGATCGGGTGTGATAGATTCTAACGTTCACATACAACGGATGTAAGACAGATTTACACATGCATAAACACTTAGGTTAACTTGACGAGCCTAGCATGTATAGACATGGCCTCGGAACACAAGAGACCGAAAGGTAGAACATGATTCGTATGGAAGATACGATCAACATGGAGATGTTCACCAATGATGACTAGTCCGTCTCACGTGATGATCGGACACAGCCTATTCGACTCGGATTATGTATCACTTAGATGGCTAGAGGGATGTCTAATCTGAGAGGGAGTTCATTAAATAATTTGATTAGATGAACTTAATTATCATGAACTTAGTCTAAAATCTTTACAATATGTCTTGTAGATCAAATGGCCCATGTTACCCTCAACTTCAACGCGTTCCTAGAGAAAACCAAGCTGAAAGATGATGGCAGCAACTATACGGACTGGGTCCAGAACCTGAGGATCATCCTCATAGCTGCAAAGAAAGATTATGTCCTAGAAGCACCGCTAGGTGAAGCACCCATCCCAGAGAACCAAGACGTTATGAACGCTTGGAAGTCTCGTGCTGATGATTACTCCCTCGTTCAGTGCGGCATGCTTTATAGCTTAGAACCGGGGCTCCAAAAGCGTTTTGAGCAACACGGAGCATATGAGATGTTCGAAGAGCTGAAAATGGTTTTCCAAGCTCATGCCCGGGTCGAGAGATATGAAGTCTCCGACAAGTTCTTCAGTTGTAAGATGGAGGAAAATAGTTCTGTCAGGGAGCACATACTCAAAATGTCTGGGTTGCACAACCGCTTGACTCAGCTGGGAGTTAACCTCCCGGATGACGCGGTTATTGACTGAATCCTACAGTCGCTTCCACCGAGCTACGAGAGCTTTGTGATGAACTTCAATATGCAAGGGATGGAAAAGACCATTCCTGAGGTATATTCAATGTTGAAATCAGCGGAGGTAGAGATCAAAAAGGAACATCAAGTGTTGATGGTGAATAAAACCACTAAGTTCAAGAAAGGCAAGGCTAAGAAGAACTTCAAGAAGGACGGCAAGGAGGTTGCCGCGCCCGGTAAGCCAGTTGCCGGGAAGAAGTCAAAGAATGGACCCAAGCCTGAAACTGAGTGCTTTTATTGCAAAGGTAAGGGTTACTGGAAGCGGAACTGCCCCAAATACTTAGCGGACAAGAAGGCCGACAACACTAAAGGTATATTTGAAATACATGTAATTGATGTGTACCTTATCAGTACTCGTAGTAGCTCCTGGGTATTTGATACCGGTGCCGTTGCACATATTTGTAACTCAAAGCAGGAGCTGCGGAATAAGCGGAGACTGGCGAAGGACGAGGTGACGATCCGCGTCGGGAATGGTTCCAAGGTCGATGTGATCGCCGTCGGCACGCTACCTCTATATTTACCTATGGGATTAGTTTTAAACCTCAATAATTGTTATTTAGTGCTAGCTTTGAGCATGAACATTGTATATGGATCTCGTTTAATACGAGATGGCTACTCATTTAAATCCAAGAATAATGGTTGTTCTATTTATATGAGAGATATGTTTTATGGTCATGCCCCGATGGTCAATGGTTTATTTTTATTGAATCTCGAACGTGATGTTACACATATTCATAGTGTGAATACCAAAAGATGTAAGGTTGATAACGATAGTCCCACATACTTGTGGCACTGCCGCCTTGGTCACATTGGTGTCAAGCGCATGAAGAAGCTCCATGCTGATGGACTTTTAGAGTCTCCCGATTATGAATCATTTGACACATGTGAACCATGCCTCATGGGCAAAATGACCAAGACTCCGTTCTCCGGAACAATGGAACGAGCAACCAACTTATTGGAAATCATACATACAGATGTGTGTGGTCCAATGAGCGTTGAGGCTCGCGGAGGATATCGTTATGTTCTCACTCTCATTGACGACTTGAGTAGATATGGGTATGTCTACTTGATGAAACACAAGTCCGAGACCTTTGAAAAGTTCAAGGAATTTCAGAATAAGGTAGAGAATCAACGTGACCAAAAGATAAAGTTCTTATGATCAGATCATGGAGGAGAATATTTAAGTCACGAATTTGGTACGCACTTAAGGAAATGTGGAATCGTTTCACAACTCACGCCGCCTGGAACACCTCAGTGTAACGGTGTGTCCGAACGTCGTAATCGCACTTTATTGGATATGGTGCGATCTATGATGTCTCTTACCGATTTACCGCTATCTTTTTGGGGATATGCTCTAGAGACAGCTACATTCACTTTAAATAGGGCACCGTCTAAATCCGTTGAGACGACACCGTATGAATTATGGTTTGGGAAGAAACCTAAGCTGTCGTTTCTAAAAGTTTGGGGATGCGATGCTTATGTCAAGAAACTTCAACCTGAAAAGCTCGAACCCAAGTCGGAAAAATGCGTCTTCATAGGATACCCTAAGGAAACCATTTGGTATACCTTCTACCTCAGATCCGAAGGCAAGATCTTTGTTGCCAAGAACTGGTCCTTTCTGGAGAAAGAGTTCCTCTCGAGAGAAGTAAGTGGGAGGAAAGTGGAACTTGATGAAGTACTACCTCTTGAACCGGTGAGTA
>NW_025239129.1:0-3995 GCF_018294505.1 Triticum aestivum
GACAAATGGTTAGAAACCATATAATCCGAGAGAGGATCCATGTATGAAAACAAAGTGTAGACTTTGGAAGAACTACTTGATGGTCGTAAGGCTGTTGAGTGTAGATGGATTTTAAAAGGAAGACGGACAATGATGGTAAATGTCACCATTAAGAAAGCTCGACTTGTCGTTAAGATGTTTTCTGACAAGTTCAAGGAGTTGACTACGGTGAAATTTTCTCACTCGTAGCGATGCTAAGAGTCTGTTAGAATTATGTTAGCGATCACTGCATTATTTATGAAATCTTGCAGATAGGATGTCAAAACATTGTTTCCTCGACAATTTTCTTGAGGAAAGGTTGTATGTGATACAACCGGAAGGTTTTGTCAATCCTGAAAGATGCTAATAAGTATGCAAAGCTCCAGCAATCCTTCTAAGGACTGGAGTAAGCATCTCGGAGTTGGAATGTACGCTTTGATGAGATGATCAAAGATTTTGGGTTTATATAAAGTTTATGAGAAACTTGTATTTCCAAAGAAGTGAGTGGGAGCACTATAGAATTTCTGATGAGTATATGTTGTTGACATATTGATGATCAGAAATGATGTAGAATTTCTGGAATGCATATAGGGTTATTTGAAAAGTGTTTTTCAATGGAAAGCCTGGATTAAGCTACTTGAGCATTGAGCATCAAGATCTATAAGGATAGATCAAAACGCTTAATAGTACTTTCAAATGAGCACATACCTTGACATGATCTTGAAGGTGTTCAAGATGGATCAGTCAAAGAAGGAGTTCTTGCCTGAGTTGTAAGGTATGAAGTTAAGACTTAAAACTCGACCATGGCAGAATAGAGAGAAAGGACGAAGGTCGTCCCCTATGCTTAAGACATAGGCTCTACGGTATGCTATGCTGTGTACCGCACCTGAAGTGTGCCTTGCCATGAATCAGTCAAGGGGTACAAGAGTGATCCAAAAATGGATCATAGGACAGCGGTCAAAGTTATCCTTAGTAACTAGCGGACTAAGGAATTTTTCTCGGTTATGGAGGTGGTAAAAAGAGTTTGACGTAAAGGGTTACATCGATGCAAGCTTAACACCTATCCGGATAGCTCTGAGTAGAAATACCGGATACATATAATGGAGCAACATTTTAAATAGCTCCAAGTAGAACAGTTATTTGGAATAGCTCCAAATAGAGTGTGGTAGCTGCATCTAGGAGATGACATAGAGATTTGTAAAGCACACACGGATCTGAAAAGGTTCAGACCCGTTGACTATAACCTCTCTCACAAGCATAACATGATCAAACCCAGAACTCTTGGGTGTTAGTCACATGGGGATGTGACCTTGAGTGTTAATCACATATCGATGTGAACTGGATTATTAACTCTAGTGCAAGTGGGAGACTGTTGGAAATATGCCCTAGAGGCAATAATAAATTAGTTATTATTATATTTCCTTGTTCATGATAATCGTTTATTATCCATGCTATAATTGTATTGATAGGAAACTCAGATACATGTGTGGATACATAGACAACACCATGTCCCTAGTAAGCCTCTAGTTGACTAGCTCGTTGATCAATAGATGGTTACTGTTTCCTGACCATGGACATTGGATGTCGTTGATAACGGGATCACATCATTAGGAGAATCATGTGATGGACAAGACCCAATCCTAAGCCTAGCACAAAGATCGTGTAGTTCATTTGCTAGAGCTTTGCCAATGTCAAGTATCTCTTCCTTCGACCATGAGAGCGTGTAACTCCTGGATACCGTAGGAGTGCTTTGGGTGTATCAAACATCACAACATAACTGGGTGACTATAAAGGTGCACTAAGGTATCTCCGAAAGTATCTATTGTTTTATGCGGATCGAGACTGGGATTTGTCACTCCGTGTAAACGGATAGGTATCTCTGGGCCCACTCGGTAGGACATCATCAAATGTGCAATGTGACCAAGGAGTTGATCATGGGATGATGTGTTACGGAACGAGTAAAGAGACTTGCCGGTAACGAGATTGAACAAGGTATTGGATACCGACGATCGAATCTCGGGCAAGTAACATACCGATAGACAAAGGGAATTGAATACGGGATTGATTAAGTCCTTGACATCGTGGTTCATCCGATGAGATCATCGTGGAACATGTGGGAGCCATCATGGGTATCCAGATCCCGCTGTTGGTTATTGACCGGAGAACGTCTCGGTCATGTCTGCATGATTCCCGAACCCGTAGGGTCTACACACTTAAGGTTCGATGACGCTAGGGTTATAAAGGAAGCTTGTATGTGGTTACGGAATGTTGTTCGGAGTCCCGGATGAGATCCCGGACGTCACGAGGAGTTCCGGAATGGTCCGGAGGTAAAGATTTATATATGGGAAGTCCTGTTTTGGTCACCGGAAAAGTTTCGGGCGATATCGGTATTGTACCGGGACCACCGGGAGGGTCCCGGGGGTCCACCAAGTGGGGCCACCTGCCCCAGAAGGCTGCGTGGGCCAAGTGTGGGAGGGGACCAGCCCCTAGGTGGGCTGGTGCGCCCCCCACAAGGGGTCCAAGGCGCAAGGGAGAGTGGGAGGGGGCAAACCCTAGGGCAGATGGGGCCTAAGGCCCACCCCAGGCGCGCCTCCCCTCTCTCCCTCTCTTGGCCGCCTCCCAAGCCCCATCTTGGGCTGGCCGCACCCCTTGGGGGGGGGGGAAACCCTAGATGGGGGTGCAGCCCTCCCTCTCCCCTATATATATTGAGGCATGGGGCTGCCCATAATACACGATTTGATCTCTGCCTGATGGTGCAGCCCTCCCTCTCCTACTCCTCCTCTCCCATGGTGCTTGGCGAAGCCCTGCTGGATTGCCACGCTCCTCCATCACCACCACGCCGTTGTGCTGCTGCTGGATGGAGTCTTCCTCAACCTCTCCCTCTCTCCTTGCTGGATCAAGGCATGGGAGACGTCATCGGGCTGTACGTGTGTTGAACGCGGAGGTGCCGTGCGTCCGGCACTTGGTCATCGGTGATTTGGATCACGACGAGTATGACTCCATCAACCCCATTCACTTGAACGCTTCCGCTTAGCGATCTACAAGGGTATGTAGATGCACTCTCCTTCCCCTCGTTGCTGGTTTCTCCATAGATAGATCTTGGTGACTCGTAGGAAAATTTTGAATTTCTGCTACATTCCCCAACAACCATCCCATGCTACACGAGCTGCAAAAAAAGCTAAACAGAAACAAATAGCTGCCACCAAACAAGCAGAGACAGCCCTAGTTATTGCAACACCTACCACAGTACTACCACTACTAGGAAAAGGCCTACTAATGACGCACCAGTTTTGCCTACTAATGGCGCACTACCGGTGCGCCATTAGTACCACGCCACTAGTATTTTTTACTAATGGCGCACCACTGGTGCACCACTAGTATCTGGTATACTAATGGCGCACCAAGCAGTGCGCCATTAGTATGTAACACCATGCGCCATTAGTATGCCTCCTGGGGGGCCATACGTAACCATGTGCTTTGTCATACTAATGGCGCACTCTATGGTGATGCGCCATTAGTATCCTTTGGCATACTAATGGCGCACCTTGAGGTGATGCTCCATTAGTATGAATATTTGTTTTTTTTACTTTTATGATTTTTGCACAGGTTACAAAATATATTATTGGACAAAATATAGACAACAGCACACAACAACAGCAGATTCATCGAATACGATAGAAGATTAGTCTCCGAATACAATTCATCATATTAGTCTCCGAATTCAAAAGACCGAACAAAGATAAAACATTACAAGTCTCAAGACCGCAAGTATTGAGTTTGTCTTCACATTACAAGTCGATATCGATCATCTAAACTACCATCACATAGAAGAGAGATATGGTCATCACGATGAGCATCATCGCGATCAAGCTGGTCTTCATCCGGTTCCTCCAACGCTCCCTCCTCTCTCCCGCTAGATAGCGGGCGTATCTAGATTCGGCCTCCGCCCTAGTGGTGTACCCTTTGTAACTGTTATC
>NW_025239130.1:0-3995 GCF_018294505.1 Triticum aestivum
GCCTTGGGTTGGTGATGGCTCCACTTGAGTGGAGCATTGTCCTTCTACTTCGGTCACAAGGGGTTCCTCTATGGGTAAGATAAAACCAACACCCATTCTTCTTATGGCTTGAGGAGGAATTTCATCACCTACATCACAAGTGCCACTTTGCTCCACTTGGGAGCCATTATTCTCATCAAACTCCACGTTACACGTCTCCTCAATAAGTCGTGGATTTATTGAGGACACGGTAAGCATGAGAGTTTGTAGCATAACTAGCAAATATGCCCTCATATGCTCTAGCCTCAAATTTAGACAACCGAACACCTTTCTTGAGAATGAAACACTTACACCCGAACACCCGAAAGTACTTGAGGTTGGGCTTGTTACCGGTGAGTATCTCATATGGAGTCTTGTTCAAGCCCTTGCGGAGGTAGAGCCGATTGGATGCATGACACGAGGTGTTGATGGCTTCGGCCCAAAAGTTGTATGGAGACTTGAACTCCGCCATCATGGTCCTTGCGGCATCCATCAACGTCCGGTTCTTCCTCTCCGCAACACCGTTTTGTTGAGGGGTGTAAGGTGCGGCATATTGATGCTTGATCCCCTCATCACTAAGAATCTCATCCAAGGTGTAGTTCTTGAACTCGGTGCCGTTGTCACTTCTTATTGTCAAGATCTTTGCATTGTGTTGACGTTGGGCTTCATTTGCAAAGTCAATGACGGTTTGTTGGGTCTCACTCTTCCTCTTGAAGAAATACACCCAAGTGTATCTTGAATAGTCATCCACAATTACCAAGCAATACTTTCTACCCCCAAGACGATCAAAGGATGGAGTCCCAAAGAGATCCAAATGAAGGATTTCCAAAGGCCTCTTCGAGTAAATGAGAGTCGTGGGAGGGTGAGCCTTCTCATGAAGCTTTCCTTCGATACAAGCACTGCAAGCACGATCTTTAGCAAAACTAACGTTCGTTAGTCCACGGACATGGCCCCCCTTGAGAATACTTTGCAAAGATCTCATATTGACATGGGCTAAACGGCGATGCCAAAGCCATCCCACGTCAACTTTAGCCATTAGGCATGTCGCGGTCTTAGTGGGTCGCTCCGAAAAGTTAATCACATAGAGACCGTTCTCGACATGCCCAACAAAGGCTACTTTAAGAGTCTTGCTCCACAAGAGGGCCACGGTATCAATATCAAAGAAAGTGGCAAAGCCCATGATAGCAAGTTGACGAACGGAAAGTAAATTGTATGCAAGGGACTCAACAAGCATGACTTTCTCGATCATGAGATCATGAGAAATGACTACTTTGTCGAGTCCCAATACCTTAGAGGACGAGGCATCACCCCACTCGACATTGGTGGGCATAGATGGAATCTTGTGCACGTCCACCACAAAGTCCTTGCTTCCGGTCATATGATTTGTAGCTCCACTATCGAGCAACCATGATCCCCCACCAGAAGCAAACACCTACAAGAGATCAATGCTTGGTTTTAGGTACCCATTTTGTAATGGGTCCTTTGATGTTAGTAACAAGGGTCTTAGGAACCCAAATAGACCATTCAATGTACTCATGAGGAGAACCAACAAATTTGGCATAAACATGCCCATCACTAGCACGGCATAACACATAAGAAGGATTAAAGTCGCCGGCTTTGTTGGATGGGGTGGTATTGCCCTTCTTGACACCGCCACCCTTCGCATTGTTCTTCTTCTCCTTGGACACCCTCTCCCTCCTTCACAAAAGTTTGCTTAAGAGGAGGAGGTCGTTTGGTCTTGTCATTCTTCTTCTTGTTCTTGGGCTTGGGGGCGAACCCAATCCCCTCCTTGGCCACAACTTCCTTTTGGTTTCTCAAAAGGTCGTTGAGGTTCTTCTCACCTTGTATGCATGACACAAGGCCTTTGTCAAGTTGCTCCTTCAACTTAGCATTCTCCTCAACAAGATGCACATGCTCACAACAAGGCTTAGTAGCATTTGCATTATCAATTAACACCATATGAGGAAAGGTGGCTTTCTCCTTAGTTAGCTTTACTTGGAGTTGATCATGAGACTCCTTGAGGCTAGCATGAACACCCTTCAAGACTTTGTGAGACTTGTCGAGAATGTCAAACTCCTCTTTAAGTCTAGCAAGATCAACCCCAAGTTTTGCCTTCTCGGAGTTTAGCACACGAGACACAACAAGAGCATGATCAAGATCTTTCTTTAACTTAGCATGATCATCGTTGTATGAATCCTCAAGAGCCAAACGAAGACCACGCGCTTCGTCAAGAGCATTGGAAAGATCCGAAATCTCATCGGCATAGTCACGACTATGCCCCTCCATCTTAGAGATGGTATCTTCGTAAGCCTCGATCATGTCATTGGCTTCACCAAGTTGTTCCAAGAGAGCAACGAAGTGCTTCTTGGATTTACCCTTGAGTTTACCCATAAAGGTCTCAAACTCATTTTCCTTCACATTTGTCCCGTCATGTTCATCAATGCTATCCGTCGAAGAAGGATAATTAATGATGGTAGTTTTGATGTTGGGGGTTACCTTGTTGGTGGCTTTAGCCATGAGACACTTGGCGGTGATGTTCTCATTGGGTGAGTCAAAGAGAGACATCCGTGGAGTCATCGCAATGGCAACGGAGGCCATGGCAACCGACTCACCATCTTCATCATCGTCATCATCCTCATTGTACTCTTCTTGTACCACCAATGCCTTGGGAGGAGTCTTCTTGGTGAAGTTGCTCTTGTGGGGGAACGACTTGGCCTTGTCCTTTCTAATGAGCTTGCCACCATTGTCTTCCCTCTTCTCGTAAGGGCACTCCGCAACAAAGTGGCTCACATTGGCACAATTGAAGCAAGTCCTCACTCGTTGCTTGCCCTTTGCGGCACTTGAATTGTTCTTGTTGAAGTTTGGCCTTGTGTTCTTCTTGCTACAAACTTGCCTTGAAGCAAGAGCCATATGTTCATGATAGGCATACTTCGTATCTTCGAGGTTGCCCTCCTCTTCTTCCTCTTCATCCTCTTCCTCCATACTAACCTTGGCCTTTAGAGCAAGGTTGGGCTTCTTTACTCTTTGAGAGCGAAGAACCGCACTGTCGGCGGTCTTGTCCAAGATGCTCATAGCAACGAACTCATCCAACACTTCACTTGAGGACAAGGTGGGGAAGTCCGGCCTTTGACGAATTACAGAGGACATGGCTTTGTGGTAGGGCATCATTGCCATGAGGAATTTGCGCTTGATCCAATTGTCATCTGTGTCCTTACTTCCATGATCTCGGAGAGAGACCGCGAGTTTGGTTACTCTCCGAAAAAGCTCACGAGGTTCTTCATCTTCTTTCATTGCAAACTCGTCGGCTTCATCTTGCACCAGTTCATAGTTGGAGCGTTGAATGCTTGCGCTTCCCCGATAGAGGGAAACAACTTGGAGCCAAGCATCTTTGGCCACGGTATAGGGCCGGAGATGAGGAAGATCTTCGGGTGGGAATGCTTCTTGGATGATGAAGAGAGTATTCTCATTGAATTGATAATCCACAACTTCTCTAGGAGTGAAGTTACTTCGGTCATGCGGATAAAAACCTTCTTCAATGATTCTCCAAAGGTTAGTGTTCACATGATTTAAATGACAATTAAAACAATAGACCCAAGAATCAAAATCTACATTCTTCTCAATCTTAGGAGCCGGGCCGGCATGATTTAAATGAGTGGAAGGGAGCGGTCCACCATAGACAGGTGGAGGTTCCACATGGGCAAAGATGCCGGTGCCATTTTTACCACTAGAAGAAGGAGCTTTCTCGCTAGTAGCTTCCCCTTTGTCGGAGGTAGCATCCGTCACCTTGTTGGCGAGAGCACCCACTTTCAATGGTACGATGGAAAGCTTGAGCCCTTCTAAGTATTTATTAAACATGCTTTCGACCTCGGTAGTCATGGAGGTTTTCAATGTGTCAAACGCCACATTTAATTCCTCAAGAGAGACCGCGGTTCCCCCATCTCCCGTAGACGAGACCGGATTCACACCGGAGTGCTCCT
>NW_025239131.1:0-3995 GCF_018294505.1 Triticum aestivum
AGATTAAGCGAAGACTGGCTAAGGACGAGGTGATGATGCGCGTGGGAAATGGTTCCAAAGTCGATGTGATCGTCGTCGGCATGCTACCTCTACATCTACCTTCGGGATTAGTTTTAGACCTAAATAATTGTTATTTGGTGCCAGTGTTGAGCATGAACATTATATCTGGATCTTGTTTGATGCGAGACGGTTATTCATTTAAATCTGAGAATAATGGTTGTTCTCTTTATATGAGTAATATCTTTTATGGTCATTCACCCTTGATGAGTGGTCTATTTTTGTTGAATCTCGATAGTAGTGATACACATATTCATAATGTTGAAGCCAAAAGATGCAGAGTTGATAATGATAGTGCAACTTATTTGTGACACTGCCATTTGGGTCATATTGGTGTAAAGCGCATGAAGAAACTCCATACGGATGGACTTTTGGAATTACTTGCGAACCATGCCTTATGGGAAAGATGACTAAAGTGCCGTTCTCCAGAACAATGGAGCGAGCAACAGATTTTTTGGAGATCATACATACTGATGTATGTGGTCCGATGAATATTGAGGCTCGCGGCGGGTATCGTTATTTTCTCACCTTCACGGATGATTTGAGCAGATATGGATATATCTACTTAATGAAACATAAGTCTGAAACATTTGAAAAGTTCAAAGAATTTCAGAGTGAAGTGGAAAATCATCGTAACAAGAAAATAAAGTTTCTACGATCTGATCGTGGAGGAGAATATTTGAGTTACGAGTTTGGTCTACATTTGAAACAATGCGGAATAGTTTCGCAACTCACGCCACCCGGAATACCACAGCGTAATGGTGTGTCCGAATGTCGTAATCATACTTTACTAGATATGGTGCGATCTATGATGTCTCTTACTGATTTACCGGTATCGTTTTGGGGTTATGCTTTAGAGACGGCTGCATTCACGTTAAATAGGGCACCATTGAAATCCGTTGAGACAACACCTTATGAACTGTGGTTTGGCAAGAAACCAAAGTTGTCGTTTCTTAATGTTTGGGGCTGCGATGCTTATGTGAAAAAGCTTCAACCTGATAAGCTCGAACCCAAATCGGAGAAATGTGTCTTCATAGGATACCCAAAGGAAACTGTTCGATACACCTTCTATCACAGATCCGAAGGCAAGACATTCGTTGCTAAGAATGGATCCTTTCTAGAGAAGGAGTTTCTCTCGAAAGAAGTGAGTGGGAGGAAAGTAGAACTTGATGAGGTAACTGTACCTGCTCCCTTATTGGAAAGTAGTTCATCACAGAAATCTGTTTCTGTGACTCCTACACCAATTAGTGAGGAAGCTAATGATGATGATCATATAACTTCAGATCAAGTTACTACCGAACCTCGTAGGTCAACCAGAGTAAGATCCGCACCAGAGTGGTACGGTAATCCCATTCTAGAGGTCATGTTACTTGACCAAGGCGAACGTACGAACTATGAAGAAGCGATGGTGAGCCCAGATTCCGCAAAATGGCTTGAGGCCACGAAATCTGAGATGGGATCCATGTATGAGAACAAAGTGTGGACTTTGGTTGACTTGCCCGATAATCGGCAAGCCATAGAGAATAAATGGATCTTCAAGAAGAAGACTGACGCTGACGGTAATGTTACTGTCTACAAAGCTCGACTTGTTGCAAAAGGTTTTTGACAAGTTCAAGGAGTTGACTATGATGAGACTTTCTCACCCGTAGCGATGCTTAAGTCTGTCCGAATCATGTTAGCAATTGCCGCATTTTATGATTATGAAATTTGGCAAATGGATGTCAAAACTGCATTCCTAAATGGATTTCTGGAAGAAGAGTTGTATATGATGCAACCGGAAGGTTTTGTTGATCCAAAGGGAGCTAACAAAGTGTGCAAGCTCTAGCGATCCATTTATGGACTGGTGCAAGCCTCTCAGAGTTGGAATAAACGTTTTGATAGTGTGATCAAAGCATATGGTTTTATACAGACTTTTGGAGAAGCCTATATTTACAAGAAAGTGAGTGGGAGCTCTGTAGCATTTCTAATATTATATGTGGATGACCTATTACTGATTGGAAATGATATAGAATTTCTGGATAGCATAAAAGGATACTAGAATAAGAGTTTTTCAATGAAAGACCTCGGTGAAGCTGCTTACATATTGGGCATCAAGATCTATAGAGATAGATCAAGAGGCTTGATAGGACTTTCACAAAGCACATACCTTGACAAAGTTTTGAAAAAGTTCAAAATGGATCAAGCAAAGAAAGGGTTCTTGTCTGTGTTACAAGGTGTGAAGTTGAGTCAGACTCAATGCCCGACCACTGCAGAAGATAGAGAGAAAATGAAAGATGTTCCCTATGCTTCAGCCATAGGCTCTATCATGTATGCAATGTTGTGTACCAGACCTGGTGTGTGCCTTGCTATTAGCTTAGCAGGGAGGTACCAAAGTAATCCAGGAGTGGATCACTGGATAGCGGTCAAGAACATCCTGAAATACCTGAAAAGGACTAAGGATATGTTTCTCGTTTATGGAGGTGACAAAGAGCTAGTAGTAAATGGTTACGTCGATGCAAGCTTTGACACTGATCCGGACGATTCTAAATCGCAAACCGGATACGTGTTTACATTGAACGGTGGAGCTGTCAGTTGGTGCAGTTCTAAACAAAGCATTGTGGCGGGATCTACGTGTGAAGCGGAATACATAGCTGCTTCGGAAGCAGCAAATGAAGGAGTCTGGATGAAGGAGTTCATATTCGATCTAGGTGTCATACCTAGTGCATCGGGTCCAATGAAAATCTTTTGTGACAATACTGGTGCAATTGCCTTGGCAAAGGAGTCCAGATTTCACAAGAGAACCAAGCACATCAAGAGACACTTCAATTCCATCCGGGATCAAGTCCAGGTGGGAGACATAGAGATTTGCAAGATACATACGGATCTGAATGTTGCAGACCCGTTGACTAAGCCTCTTCCACGAGCAAAACATGATCAGCACCAAAACTGCATGGGTGTTAGAATCATTACTGTGTAATCTAGATTATTGACTCTACTGCAGGTGGGAGACTGAAGGAAATATGCCCTAGAGGCAATAATAAAGTTATTATTTATTTCCTCATATCATGATAAATTTTTATTATTCATGCTAGAATTGTATTAAGCGGAAACATAATACATGTGTGAATACATAGACAAACATAGTGTCAATAGTATGCCTCTACTTGACTAGCTCATTAATCAAAGATGGTTGAGTTTCCTAGCCATGGACATGAGTTGTCATTTGATTAACGGGATCATGTCATTAGGAGAATGATGTGATTGACTTGACCCATTCCGTTAGCTTAGCACTTGATCGTTTAGTATGTTGCTATTGCTTTCTTCATGACTTATACATGTTCCTATGACTATGAGATTATGCAACTCTCGTTTACCGGAGGAACACTTTGTGTGATACCAAATGTCATAACGTAACTGGGTGATTATAAAGGTGCTCTACAGGTGTCTCCGAAGGTACTTGTTGAGTTGGCGTATTTCGAGGTTAGGATTTGTCACTCCGATTGTCGGAGAGGTATCTCTGGGCCCTCTCGGTAATGCACATCACTATAAGCCTTGCAAGCAATGTGAGTAATGAGTTAGTCGCGGGATGATGCATTACATAACGAGTAAAGAGACTTGCCGGTAAGGAGATTGAACTAGGTATTGAGATACCGACGATCGAATCTCGGGAAAGTAACATACCAATGACAAAGGGAACAACGTATGTTGTTATGCGATTTGACCGATAAAGATCTTCGTAGAATATGTGGGAGCCAATATGAGCATCCAGGTTCCGCTATTGGTTATTGACCGGAGACGTGTCTCGGTCATGTCTACATAGTTCTCGAACCCGTAGGGTCCGCACGCTTAAAGTTTGGTGATGATCGGTATTATGAGTTTTTGTGTTTTGATGTATCGAATGTAGTTCGGAGTCCCGGATTTGATCACAGACATGACGAGGAGTCTCGAAATGGTCGAGA
>NW_025239132.1:0-3995 GCF_018294505.1 Triticum aestivum
CTTTTGTCGTTTGAGAGCAACCCACCTCGAAGCCTTTGAGAGAGAATTCCTTGCGAGGATAAAGCCCTAACCACCCAGAGCCAAAGAGTGTTAGGCCTCACTGAAGTCTTCCTGTCTATGTGATCTGAAGACTTATTACACTTGAGGACTGTGAATCTCCAGTCGGTTAGGCGTCGCGTTCTGAGCATCCAAGAGTCATTGTGGATCACCGGTGAACGAAGTCTGTAAAGGTTTGGGAGTCTACCTTGAAGACTTACCAGAGTGATTAGGCGAGGACTGGGTGTCCTTAGCTCAAGGGGAATAAGGTGAAGACGCGGTCTTCTGAGTTGAATCTCAGCCTCCCTAACCAGACGTACAGTTGTCGCAGCAACTAGAACTGGTCCAACAAATCATTGTCTTCAACGAGTCATTGGTTTCGTCCTTCCCATTCCTTTACTTACTGTTGGCCCTGGTGAAGTCATTGTATGATTGCATTATCTTTTGTCTTCACTGAGTAACTGATTGTTTTGATTGGCTTCACACTATCTTCCTACCTGATCTATACTGCCTAGCTGCTATTAGTCATTGTGCTTTCACTTCATTGAATACTTGACTATGGCTTGCTTAGTGTAGTCTACCTTCCGCTGCATGGTAATAGGTTAATTTCTGTCGTTTTTCTTCGAAACTTCCATGTTTTGAAGACTTTCATAAAAATCACCTATTCACCCCCCCACTCTAGTCGATCACTAGCACTTTCAGTCGGCCGTTGTCGTGCCATCACCATGTCATGATGCGGTGTGATCACCCCCAGATTCTTGCATGAGCACTACGGGCGCTAGCCGTTGCTCCCCATGGTCGATGGCCACAGGCGGCCCACCAGCCTTGTGGTTGTTCGTGACGCCGTTTCCCATCAGCAGCTCTAACCTTTTCTCCTGGGCTCCAAACACCATTCTCTAGATTGTCGCAAGGGTCCTGTGATGCCTTCCTTATATTTTCGCGGGGTAACTAGTTGTACATCTGTAACCCAGTTATCCACACGCATTTTCCAGTTTACCACCAGTCCACCACCATGAAGACTGCACTAGCGTATTTATGGTACCAGTGAAATTATGGGAGGCGGTGAAGACATTATTGAATTTGACATAGAATTAGTCATTTCGATGGATGCATTGTCCACTCTAGTTGTCCCGAAGTTGTTCAACAAGGAGGGTGCACTTGCTTTATTGGGTGGCTTGACTCCCTGGACAGCTTCTATCAATGACTGGATGATGCAAGATTACGAGGCTAAATTATGGTCCTTCAAGTACTGGATTTACCTGTCAATGGTGGATACATCAAAGACAAGTTTATTCAACTTCCTCCAAAAAGAAAGAGGATAATATTGTTACATTCCACGGCGCAGCTGTTAAATAATGTGGCTGTGCTAAACTAACAGCCTTTTTCAACAAAAAGCACGTGCTACCCTACGATATTGTGAACAATTGAATGAGTCAATATTTGATATTGCTTACTCACCACACCCTCGAAGAGAGTATCGTTTCTACTCGTGAGCTCATACGCATCCTCGTGAATAGTAAAAAATAAAAATAGTACATCAGTTTTAAAAATCTGAATTTTTTTACGGACGACCATTGATGAATTCTGAACATGTGTGCAAATTTCCATGACGAAAAAACATGTCAATATGCTTCCATAGAAAAAACAAAATTGATTCTCTATCTGTTGCGTTTTCATGAAAATTTGAACACATGTCCATAATTCGTCAATTTTTGTTCCAAAAATTTCAGCTTTTTATTTCTTTTACTATTGTTTTTTATTTTAGTGTACAGGAGGGCGCATGTGAGCTGAGGTGTAAGCTCTAGAACACGTTTAGCGGGCAAACGGTTACCCGAAGCGCTCCGAAGCTGCCGGTCATTTTAGGAAAAAAATTGTCTCCTTTCTCCATTAGGAAACTTTTCTCATCTGGGTTTTTTTCACATCCTCCAGGATACTTTCACGGTCATCTTTTGGTGCATGCATTTTGGTCTGTTTTGCATTTAATTCTTTGTTTTAAAAATTCAAAATGGCATAACTTTCAAACCATGCATCGAAATTAAGATCTGATTTCACTGTTGGAATCATCGCGACGTGATTTTCAAAACAAGACCCTGCATGAGTATGTTTAGGCCCCACTAGGTGCAACTGCCTGATAGTTGATGTGCAACTACTTGACAGTCGATGTGCAAATTTCTCCCTACGAGTGGACTTGCAGTTTTCATTGATGACACCTCCACCCCAAAGTACCCCTACCAATCAGATGTGCAATTTCGTCTATTGACTCGACCAACTTTCTAGTAGTCGATGTGCAACTCCCTCCCCCCCTCATAGATCTCCGTTTTCACTATTTAATGTCTTGGCCAAGTGCTTAACAGTGGACGTGCAACTTCGGATGTTGCACCGGCCAACTTCCTAACAGAGATGTGCAACCTTCCCCGTATCCCCCATGGATGTGTAGATGCTAGCATCCCGTCCAAACCACCCATGCTAGTGAGATGTGCAACTTTAGAGCCTTGTCTATATGCAACATTTCAGTATCTCTTATGGATGTGTTGTTTGACCATCCAACTATCCCTGCCACTGAAATGTGCCAACTTTGTCTATTGCCTTGACCAGCTGGCTAACAAACTATGTGCAACTCTGTGTGTTGCCCCCACCAATTAAAACCACATATCCACAAGTAGGAAGGGAATGAGTTGCACATCGACTACTAGGTAGTTGGCTAGAACAACAGACTGAGTTGCACATATTGCTACTAGTAGGGTAGGTGCCACAAGGAAAAACTACACATCTACGAGTAGGGAGGATGGGTTGCACATGCACTACTAGGTAGTTGGCCAGAACAGTAGACTAGTTGCACATCACAAAAAGTTGGTTGTTATGGTTTCTAAGTTGCAACCTCATAATAAGTTGGGTCATGCAGCTCTGAAGTTGGTCTTTAAAAGAACTGACCATGATGTATTGAAGTTTCACCATGCAGTAATAGAGTTGCACCATATAGGACCAAAATTGACATAAAAAAACTTCCGGCAAAACATACTTGTGCGGGATCTAGTTTCAAAGATCTCGTCGTGAAGATTCTAGCGGTGAAAACATATCTGAATTCGAACTCAATGTTTGAAAGATACAACTTTTTAAAAACTTAAAAACTCAAAATAAATGTACGTGAATCTGTTTTTTATGGACCAGTGTGAATAAATTTAATGCCAACAGTCATATGTGCTAGAAGACCAAAAAGTACACATACATAAAAGTGACAGAGTCGGCTGCTTCCTTACGTGAAATAGTGCACACGCACTAATTAGAATTTAGGTAAACTCTATAGCCTCTAATTCTCCACGGGACATATCTGAATGGTCAAGACTTCTATTTCGATTTTGAAGTGCATGAAACATTTTTTATTTGTACGAATTCTTTTTACATTTTATAACAATTTTCAAAATGCAATGTACATTTTCTTGAAACGAGTAAGTAACTTAGAAATATCACACGATTCTTGTTCAATGCTACTACTTTTTCTAAAACTTGAGCAAACTTTTTTACACAGTATGAACATTTTCTAAATGTGCGATGAAAACTTTTTAAAAATGAAATAAATTATGCTTTCACAATAATGTATGTGGCTTCAGTTTAGCCATCAATCTATCTTCACTAGTGTATTTTGCTTTAGTTTACTATATAATTCGATTTAGCCATCACTCTATTTTCACTAGCGAACACAAAGTCTTGAGTTGGTTGCATCCACTCTCTCCACGTCCTACACACTTTCATCACTCGCACTTGTCAATTGAACATATAAACCCTGAACAACTCCTAGGCACAACGAAGCCAGCCACGTCGCCTTTAAATCGCGAACAATACTTGTGCCACCGCCTGCAAATTTTGTGTCCCGCCGAGGGCATTTTAGTAATTGAACATATAAACCCTGAACAACACCTAGGCACAACGAAGCCAGCCACGTCGCCTTTAAATCGCGAACA